>NC_056437.1:41454962-41754962 GCF_018296145.1 Oncorhynchus tshawytscha | reverse complement strand
CAAACCATTTCTATATGGACCTTGCTGGTGCACAGGGGATTTGTCACGCTACATCAGGAAAGGACCTTCCCCAAACTGTTGCCACAAAGTTGGAAGCATAGAATCATCTAGAATGTCATTGTATGTTGTACCATTACGATTTCCCTTCACTGGAACTAAGGGGCATAGCCCAAACCATGAAAAACAACCATCCACCAAACTTTACAGTTGGCACTATGTATTGGGGCAGGTAGCGTTCTCCTGGCATCTGCCAAACCCAGATTGGTTCGTTGGATTGCCAGATGGTGAAGCGTGATTCATCACTCCAGAAAACACGTTTCCACTGTTTCAGAGTCCAATGGCGGCGAGCTTTATACCACTCCAGCCGACACTTGGCATTGTGCATGGTGACCTTAGGCTTGTGTGAGTCTGGTTGGCTATGGAAACCCATTTCATGAAGCTCCCAACGAACAGTTCTTGTGCTGACATTGCTTCCGGAGGCAGTTTGGAACTCGGTTTTGAGTGTTGCAACCGAGGACAGACATTTTTTACACTCTACATGCTAGATGGCAGCAGTGTATGTGCAAAGTTTTAGACTGATCCAATGAACCATTGCATTTCTGTTCAAAATGTTGTGTCAAGACTGTAGGCCTAATTTGTTTTTATTAATAACTTTTCATGCTCAAAATTGTGCACTCTCCTCATTAGCCTATGTTAGCTCAACTGTCCCTTGGAAGGGAAACTAATCCCAAAGAAGTTAAAGAGAAAGGCTTTCTTACAGGGGGAAAAACTGAAATTAATATATAATGAACAAAATTTAAATTTAAAAAACATGCAACAATTTCAAAGATTTTACTGAGTTGCAGTTCATATAAGGAAATCAGTTAATTGAAATAAATAAATTAGGCCCTAATCTAATGATTTCACATGACTGGGCAGTGGCAGGGCCGCGAAAGGCAACCACTCTTCGCATCGCGGCAATAGGGTTAAGTGCAAAGTGGCTCATTAGCAAGGATCGCTACAATATACTTTCCTGCATTGAAGGTTTGCTTGAATATTAGCAGGGTTCAAAGTCATGTTTACAGTTAATAACGTATAAGTACAGTTGTTTTAAAGTAACATTCCGTCTCAGGGTATTAAAGTGTCACCTCTTTTTTCCCCACTTCGGAAGGTATGTCCAAATTGGTAGACAGTTCCTAAAAAAACACATTTACATTACAGAGCAGCGCACAAGTATTAAATCCACATTTTCGATGCTACTTCACCTCCCTAAATCAAAATCAAGCATGGATGCCAATGTGTTCCTCCAGGCAGTGTTAGATTTCTTTCATCTTGGAAGTGCCTTTGGCTATAGGATTGTTTGGTGCTGTTCATTGATTTTCTGCCACTGCTTGATGCTTGGCTGTTTGGTTTGTCACTGTGGTTTTTGCTCTACTGCTATGTACATTTGCCTGTTGGGTCCCCTTGTCTGTCTGTGGAGTTTGTGTTGATTTTAATTATTGTCTGCAGCAAACCTGTGCTGCAACTTTGCATGGTTTCTTGGAATGGCTACGATCCTAATGCTTAACCCATATTGTCTACCTTAGGTAGGGGCTTGTCATTTCTGGAAAGGGCCAGCCCTTTACTATGGCAGTTGTCTGCTCTTATCTCTGAATAGATTTAGTGTGTTTTGCTTTGACTTGGAACTGCCTTTGGCGTATCTGCCAGTGTGCTGCCTTGTAGCTCTGGAGTGTTGTGTGCTGAGATGTTGTCAATGTCAGAAGCAAGAAATTAAAAGCATTAGTTTGGTTCCGGCAGGTGTACAATTTTGCATTTGCTCCTTTCCCTATTAGTGCCGTGAACAATGTTCCCTGTAATCGCCGACTGTAGACTACAAATTCACCAAGGTCACATGTTATACACTCGCTCAAGACCGTTTGAAGCCCTAAAAATGTTTTTTTTTTGTCTACTGGTTTTCAGATCCAATTGCCATCGCAGTAAAGGTTTGTTTGTATACAGTAGTTGTCACATCCATCTGAGGGGATGTCAGAGGGAGCCTTTCCACCATAATCCACCGGAATGCAGAGACTGTCCCTTGGGAGCCACACAGAGCATGTTTCCAGGACATGTCCAGGTAGGCTGTAGCAGGCATGGAATGCCAACTCATGTTGTATGCATTTTAATCATAAAAGGCTGGAGTACACATATTTTGAGTGAGCTGTCATACAAGGTTCCAAAAAAATACATTTTATGTATCCTGTACTATGTATTCTACTCCATAGGCCCATCCCCCATGACCAGCTGAGCGACGAAGCAAGACCCCAGGACCAACCGTGTGACATCCTGAAGCAAGGCCCCAAAGACCAGCAGTGCGACATCCTGAAGCAAGGTCACTGGAGCAACCCATTGGAAAGATCATTCCATCATTCAGTCTGTCCTGAAGTTGTCAGGGGCCTCATTTCTTATTGTTGTATACGCATAAAATATGCCCCAAAATGTGCGTGCGCCAGTTCATGCAAAAGTTAGCTTTTATAAAAACTGAACTTGACCTGAGAATGTGCTTCTCCTCCCGCAAACTTTAGACCATGTGTTTGCAGTTTCTAGTGGTTGAAGTATTGCTTGGTAAGAAGGCAAAAAGTAGCCTAGTAGTAGCCTTGTCCTTGTGCAAATTGGGAATCTATGATGATAAAAATGTAATAAACGGGTAGCTAAATATAATAAGATGCAATCTTTGGCCATTAGTGAAAAGAGTGAAAATCGATTTATTTTATCTGGGCTTAGCTAAAGACACGACAACAGTCAGCTCAGCTATTCCCATTGAGACTGTTTGTGCCTCAATCTAGGTTGGGCAAAACTAAACATGGCGTTGTTCGCAATCTCCTCCATTCCCGTCATTATTGAAATAGATTGTGATATCTCACATCTCAAAATAGGGCTACTTAATGTTAGATCCCTCTCTTCTAAGGGAGTTATAGTCAATGAACTAATCACTGATCATAATATTGATGTGAATGGCCTAACTGGGGTTGTAGGTAGCCTAGTGGTTAGAACATTGAGCCAGTAACCAAAAGGTTGCTAGATTGAATCCCCAAGCTGACAAGGAAAAAAATCTGTCGTTCTGCCCCTGAACAAGGCAGTTAACCCACTGTTCCTAGGCTGTCATTGTAAATAAGAATTTGTTCTTAACTGACTTGCCTAGTTAAATACATTTTTAAAAATTAACCATGGCTTAAGCCTGATGAATTTACTGGGTTAAATGAGGCCTCTCCTGGTTACACTAGTTACCATATCCCCCACGCATCCCGCAAAGGCAGAGGTGTTGCTAACATTTACGATAGCAAATTTAATTTACAAAAACAAATCTGACTTGTTTTTTGTCTTTTGAGCTTCTACTCATGAAATCTATGCAGTCTACTCAATCACTTTTTATAGCTACTGTTTACAGGCCTCCTGGGTCGTATACAGCGTTCCTCACTGAGTTCCCTAATTTCCTATCGGACCTTGTAGTCATGGCAGATAATATTCAAATTTTTGGTGACTTTAATATTCAGTCCACAGACCCACTCCAAAAGGCTTTCGGAGCCATCATCGACTCAGTGGGTTTTGTCCAACATGTCTCTGGACCTATTCACTGCCACAGTCATACCCTGGACCTAGTTTTGTCCCATGGAATAAATATTGGATCTAAACGTTTTTCCTCATAATCCTGAACTATCGAACCACCATTTTATTATGTTTGCAATTGCAACAAATAATCTGTTTAGACCCCAACCAAGGATCATTAAAAGCATTCTATAAATTCTTGGACAACCCAAAGATTCCTAGATGCCCTTCCAGACTCCCTCTACCTACCCAAGGACGTTGGAGTACAAAAATCTGTTGACCACCTAACTGAGGAACTACATTTAACCTTGCGTAATACCCTAGATGCAGTCACACTTAGGGCTGTTACGGTGACCATAGTCATGAAAGAAGTCAAATTCCACATGATCGTTTACTCACGGTAATAAGGCATCTCCAAGGTGCTAACTGACTGTTACTCAGCACTTTATTGCCCCTCTAATCACTTTGACATCAATGCAAATGTCTTTGAAAATCTAATGAAACACTGAGTGCCCAGGAGCTCATGTTGGGCAACATTTCTATAGGCTATGAAATTGTGGGAGAAAACAAGAGTGATGGCTGCTAATAAAAAGAGGAGCTTTCTATAGGCTAGGCCTACTATATTTATTTCTCAACTTTCCTAATATCAAGCACATTGCTTATATTTACAACAGGAGTATAGCCTACCTGGCTGGCATGAAAATAAACCACGGGGAAAAGCATCCTCCATTCGCTATTTAAGTGCATAGATGATATGTATTAATTTTTTCGCGCTGCCCCTGTTTCGATACAGGTGCATGATAAGGATCCATGCTAAATCATAACAAATGTCATAACACATATATTATAAAGTGTATATATAAAGACCAGATTAAATCAAGAATAGTCTGATGGGTGACAATATTAGCCTATCACTTGTGAATGATATATTATCACTTGTGAATGAAGCCCAGCATAAGAAACAATGCCTTTTTTTGTGACTTGTTCGAATCATAGTTGCACACCATATGTAGCCTAGCCCATAGGCCAATATGTTTTCGGTTTTAGTAACTAAAGTGGCCAAATAACTTCTTAAAATTAAGCACAGTTTTATCTCAATGTCTTCAGTCAAAGACTGACAGTTGTGTGATGTACTGTTGTCTCTACCTTCTCGCCCGTCATGCTGTTGTCTGTGCCCAATAATGTTTGTACCATGTTTTGTGCTGCTACTATGTTGTGTTGCTACCATGTTATGTTGTGTTGCTACCATGCTATGCTGTCATGTGTTGCTGCCTTGCTATGTTGTTGTTGTCTTAGGTCTCTCTTTGTGTAGTGTTTTTTGTCCTATATTTATATTTTATTTTAAATTTTTAATCCCAGCCCCCGTCCCCACAGGAGGCCTTTTGCCTTTTGGTAGGCCGTGTCATTGTAAATAAGAATTTGGTCTTAACTGACTTGTCTAGTTAAATAAAGGGTAAATTAAATAAGAAAAACATTAGGCTCTACACCCCTTGTAAAGCAGATTATCTGGCATATATAATCAGCGTGTGAGTTTAAAATTTGGGGGTACATTTTCACCATAACAATGCACCTTTATAATAAAAGCATTACATGCATAATTGCATTTGGGGGTCACTTTTTTGATAATGGTGTTTTCAGCTAATGGAACATTCACACTTATAGCCTACTACCATGTGCACATTGCTGCGCTTATAATGTGATGAAATAGCCTAATAGTTTATCAACATTTTAAGCTAAACGTTATGATTTGTTGCGTCAGCCACAGTGCAAAAAATGTTTTTTGATGCTAGCGGTTGTATTAATTTGGGATCAATCGCATCCCACAACTGTCCCAGACTGTTTGGAATATTTTTTGTTGTTGCACAGAATAGAATAGGTCAGCTTGTGTACTATGGGGGATAGTAGATTGACATAGGCTAGTGCTTTTGCTGTTCGTTAGGCCTACTCATCTTGTTGGCTGACGAAAAGTAAATAGTTCATTCAATATCTTCAATATGCACCTCGGAATTAGATAAGGACACGCTCAGTTGTGTCCCCAATGTGTCTGTCTTAACTTGTAGCCTGTGAGAAAGACCCGATCATGTGAAGGAGATCTCTTGTGAGATGCTTTATGTTGTGCAGCACACTAAGCGAGAAGGGCACAACACAGCAAAAGCCATGGCTTTTCTTTGGGTGCATTTCGGCCACAAAGAGGATGCTGCAGTGAAATTCGAGAGATTATCAAGTGCTTGTCATTTGTGAATAAGAGACTACTGGAGTGTGTACAGCCTGCACAAAAAAAAAAAAAAGCATAGCTCATGCCTTTTCAAGCAACTTTTCTCCAAATCATCATTAGAGTTGCATCATGCAGCCTTACAATGTATTAAAAATCAAAACGTATAGCCTTACGTTTGTAAAACAATTATATGAATACCTCTAAATGAAGCATATAGGAGTACCTATTTCTTCATTAACCGCTCAACACAGAATAGCCCCATGTTTGCACTGCCTCAAATCATTTGGAGAAAATATTTATATTTTGTTCAATTGTATTCTTCATACTAGCAAATCTCGACTGCTAAATGAACGAGTGTAGCCCACATCCATTTGGCATAGCCACATCGGGACCTAACATAAGGACAATTCAGAGTATGCTATTCTTTTCTTCTAAAATAGACAACATTTTCTTCATTAGACCTGTCTAAAATAAATAATGGATTTATTGTGAAGCTGTAGGCTATATTACTTGTATTTATTAGACTTTATAAAATGTATATGTTCCAAAGGTCTGCATCAGTGGCTTGTAGGCTATGTCTGGAAGACAGGAGATGCTAAATGTGTTTATGTTAATTAACAGTCAATTACCTTGAGACCCACAGTTATTTCTTTGACAATCACTGGCTGATGAAATTTCGTGACCTCCACAGCCCTATTCACACCCCTAAAAACAAAAAACATTTGTCACAAGAAACTAGCACCCTGGTATACAGAAAATACCCGAGCTCTTAAGCAAGCTTCCAGAAAATTGGAACGGAAATGGCGTTCCTCTACGGTGTCAGAGGAAGGCCCTAAAAATTGTCAAAGACCCCAGCCACCACAGTCATAGACTGTTCTCTCTACTACCGCATGACAAACTGAACACCACTCTCCATATTTTCAAGCATAGTGGTGGCTGCATCATGTTATGGGTATGCTTGTAATCATTACGGACTGGGGTGTTTTTCAGGATACAAAATAATTGGAATGGAGCTAAGAACAGGCAAAATCCTAGAGGAAGACCTGGTTCAGTCTGCTTTTCACCAGACACTGGGAGTTGAATTCACCTTTCAGTCAGAGAATAACCTAAAACACAAGGCCAAATCTACACTGGAGTTGCTTACCAAGAAGACATCGAATTTTCCGGATAGGCAGAGTTACAGTTTTGACTTAAATCTACTTGAAAATATATGGCAAGACCTGAAAATGGTGTTTTAGCAATGATCAACAACCAATTTGACAGAGCATGAAGAATTTTGAAAAGAGTAATGGGCAAATGCTGCACAATCCAGGTGCGGAAAGGTCTTTGAGGCTTAAGTCGTCCGCATGCTTCCCAGCTGAAACAGTTTGGTAGAGTTCGTGCATACTGTACAGTATATTATGATGACATTTTGTGATGTTCTTGATCGTTTTGGACTTCGGTAAGTTTTTATGTCTGTTCAGGCACATAACATTTTTTCTGGAGGCAAGCCGAAGTTCGGAGCCGAAGTCTACGCCCCTTTGTTGATGATTGGTCAACAGTAGGGATTCTTCAATAAGGTTTTTGTTGGACGGCTGACTCGTTTTCATGCACATTTTTTAATTGAAATATACTGCACCAAACATCTTAGATATAAAATTGCGTGACTAAGAGCTCTTCGGCAAAAAAGTAATAATGACAGATTTCTTGAGTTAGCTTAGATTAATTCTGCCTATTTTGAGGAAGTGTATACTGGCTATGGTGTCTCAAAATGGACAAACAGTACTATTGGCACTTTTTTTTCTTGTTTTTCAAGTGAAGGTCTTTTAAGGGTGTGTGTGAGCACACTCATTCCATTTGGCTAGCTGAGTTTGGCTAGGCGCCAGCCAAACCGTAGCATGCTGACACCTTTACCCAGAAAGACTCACAGCCGTAATTGCTGCCAATTACGGTTAACACTTTTATAAAAACATGTTTTCGCTTTGTCGTCATGGGGTATTGTGTGTAAATGGAAGAGAGAAGAAAAGGGAATTTAATCCATTTTGAATTCAGGTTGTAACACAACAAAATGTGGAATACGTCAAAGGGAATGAATACTTTCTGAAGGCACTGTATCTTATTGCTGTATGAACAAGTTAGCCAGCATGTTCTAAATGTATTGGTAGCATTAGCTCCCTGCTAATGCACAGTTTCCATGATAGAATCAACAGACATCAACATCATTGAGCTATGCACATCTTATGTGCTGTCCTTTGATCATTGTTGCAGGTACTTGCACATACTGTATGTTGTCATGTTTTTATCAATGTTATTATTGTTATTTTAACCCCAGTCAGATATTGACATGTAAGTGAATAAACTGTTACATAAGCTAGCTAGTCACCTAACAGGCAAAATGTGGCTGACAGTATTTTCTCAGTTAGCATAAAAACAAGTGCATAAAATGACGAAAAATATGACAAAAACATTGACAACTTCAATCAGGAAACATAAGGAAACAAATACTGTACTCACAGTTCTTGCATTCATGCACAGTGAGGGATAAAACAGTTGAATAATATTAGAAAAACTGAGATTCTCAGCACAGCCACATGTAGTGAGCTGAATTTAGGAGTTCCTCTTTTATGATATCATGGTGGTCCACAAACACATTTTTAAAGTGCAATCCATTAAACGTTATCAATACCATGCTGAAACAATCCACCTTTAGGATTATTCAGCATGTCAACAACCATTTCGACAGTAACATCTGTTGCCACCAATAACTATTTTGCCTTATCCACTATAACCTTCAATCTGGCATTTCTGCTTTCCACAACCTGAGTCGTGTTGATAACATTACCAATGAATGCTATGAAGTTAACCTCATTCACTATCAAACCAACAGATGTGTCCTTTGACACAGCACATTCATGATCGCAAAATTTCTGAACAGGTCTCAAAACCATGCCAGGACCAACAGATGCACCAGCCCTGACAGTAGATCCACTTTGTACAAGAACAGCCATGGTAGCTCCATCAGTCCGCACTCTAGTTCCACCAATCTGTTTTACAGCCTCTGCATATGATACATCATGACTGATTCTATATTTCTGAGCTTCTCTCGTTTCTCTCTGCACCTGGCATCCACCAAATGTTTCCCCCCACAATTACAATAGCTAACCTTCACATTGCTCCCACATTCACCAGAATCATGTTCCCCTCCACACTTGGCACATGTTTTCTTTCCTTTATACTGATCAGCTACATGTCCCATTATTTGACCTTCAAAACATAATGGGAGGGGACACATTTTTCTGACATTGAAAGTAAGGAATCCTATCTGTACTTTTCCAAGCAAAACCTTCTCAAACCTCAGCAGCACTGATAGCTTTCACTTCTTTGACCCTCTTTTCTACTGGTCAATCTTTTGGCCTCAATAACTCTGCCTCCCTTCACATTAAAAAAAATATATAATCTATGGATAAAGATATTGGGTCCCCAGTGATAACTCCCCTCAACCTACCATAACCACCAGGGTCATGGCTTTTAATCTTATTCCCATTTAAGCTTTTCCATTTGCAGAATCTTCCCTTGCTGATCCTGTCTACCAGCAATCTACATTTTCCAACCTACCAGGCTTGTTTGACTTCACCTATCTCTTTCTCTACAGCATTGGTTAGTCGGGATAGGGTGTAAATGAGGCCCTGTGGTCTCATCAAACACCATCACCCCTTTCCACTCGGACACATTATTACTCTTTCTTCCTACCTTGGCCCTGTTTATGCTTTCTTTACTAGACTCAACTGCTTTCAGTATCATGATCTCTCTTCTTCCTATGTCTTTCCACTACTAATGAACTTGGGCATTAGGCCGAAGATTATGGATATACCGACAAGATACTTTTCTCTTCGCCCTAACAATGGGAGTCATTGTCCACAAAGCGGCATGGCAGGCTGTCTAGCACCCGCCTATCCTTGCTTTGGATTGGTGGATACATCTCATTATTTTAATACTTTTTTGAATATTCAATTAGGGTTGTTGACATCAATGGCCTGTATTCAATGGAGAGAGACACTATGCTACTCGCTTCATGCCATGAATATGCATAGCCATCTCGAGACAACTCCAATATAGTTTTTTTTCTCAAAGTTGCGGTGATGTCACATGTCCTACTTATATCAGTACACTCGTAGCAAACTAAGCATTACAACACTTTGATTCAATCAAATAAACCTCACCAAATAAACCATTTACTGTTTTGTTGAACAAATTCGACACTCATTGACCTCCATACAAAAACTGCTTGCTTGGTGGGCAGAAAAACGGTAAAAACACGCCACCTGCTGGAGGGAGACAGATTTTCCACTGAGTTGTGCCTCTCTCTATGTCTTCCTCTCTGGTTAGGCTAATAAACACTGCCAGCTCATGCTAGATGTGAAGTCATCAGTCACTCTTAAAGGGAAAGGCTTTCTTACAGGTGAATAAAACAGATATTAATATATACTGAACAAAAATAAAAACGCAACATGCAACTGAGTTACAGTTCGTATAAGGAAATTTGTCAACTGAAATAAATTCATTAGGCCCTAATCTATGTATTTCACATGACGGGGCAGGGGCGCAGCAATTGGTGGGCCTGGGCGAGTATATGCCCACCCACTGGGGAGTCAGGCCCAGCCAATCAGAATGAGTTTTTCCCCACAAAAAGGCTTTATTACAGACTCAGTTTCATCAGCTGTCTGGGTGGCTGGTCTCAGACGATCCCGCAGGTGAAGAAGGAGGTCCTGGGCTGGCGTGGTTATACAGATCTGCAGTTGTGAGACCGGTTGCATTTTAGAGTGGTCTTTTATTGTCCCTGGCACAAGGTGCACCTGTGTAACGATCATGCTGTTTAATCAGTTGTTTAAACAGGTGGATGGGTTATCTTGGCAAAGGAGAAATTCTCACTAACAGCGATGTAAACAAATGTGTGCACAAAATTGGAGAGAAATAAGCTTTTTGTGTGTATGAAACATTTCTGGGATTTTTTCTAAACAGCTCATGAAACACTTTACATGTTGCATTTATATATTTTTTTCAGTATAGAACTGTTGTTGAAAATGTTGTAATTAATGTTGTTGTATTGTGCTGTAACTAATGACAACAAACTATAATTTAATGGGTTCAAGATTGGGGTGACAAAATCCTACAGTACTTATCAAAAATCTATAGGATCCAATCGGATTACTTTTAGGATTCTGAATGTGTTGGATTGCGAGAATCATATAGAGTCCAATAGGATAACTTTTGATTCCCAATAGGAAAAAAGTTGTCCAATAAAATTCTGATACATGTTACACAAAAGCCTTTTTTTTTTTTACCTTTATTTGACTAGGCAAGTCAGTGAAGAATTTTTTTAATTTTTATTTTATTTGAACCTTTATTTAACTATTCAAGTCAGTTAATTAAGAAGAAATTCTTATTTACAATGACGGCCTACCAGGGAACAATGGGTTAACTGCCTTGTTCAGCGGCAGAACTACATATTTTTACTTTGTCAGCTCGGGGATTCTATCTAGCAACTCTTTAAGGTTACTGGCCCAACGCTCGAACCACTAGGCTACCTGCCCCGGTCAATGCTGGGACAATTGTGCGCCGACCTATAGAACTTCGAGAACCCTATAGGATCCAGTATGATTACTTTTTTTTTTAAATCCAATAGGAAAAAACGTATCCTATTGGAAAAAAATCACTAATAATCATATAGGAATTTTGTAGAAGGAATACACCCAAATGTTGGATATTGCGTCTTTCTTAGCTTGTCTCAGAGGGTGAGAGTAATATGTGGACTATTACTTTATGCACACTATTACTTTATTACTTTATGCATACTTTATGCCACGCTATATGAAACAGCTGTTTTGATAGTTTGGCGCCGACGTTAATTCATTTAGTAATGCCGATGTTTCATAACTGTGTATTTAGTCATGTCTCTTTAAATTCACCTCTAAAAATTCGTCGCGCCATGATCACATCAGGCAGTTGTCCAATCAAACGAAAGATGCAGCCCTTTCGTGACAAGGAAGTATCTTTCCATTGGATATGTGTGCAATTACGTAGTTGTTTCTTTAAACAAGGAGTTGCAGATTGGTTACCCGAATACCTATAGTTTGATGACATTGTTCGCCTTATCAAGTGGCTTGGTAAAGTGGACCACTGCGTCAGGTATGTAACGAACATTTACAAATCAGCGATATAGTTGTGCGTTTATATGCGTTGTGGGACATTACATTGGGATATGCCATGGGCGCATATGCATGATGTAGAATGGGGATTAATGGCAGTTAAGTCATTATTTATTTTTTGGTAGATATAGCTTCAATGTGTGAGCACATATTACACGAATCTCACTTATCTGAAACATGTTCACGTATTATGAGGTGATATGTTTTGAATTGATTGTCTATCTATAAAGTAATGCACACAATGCAATTCGCTTTTTTTGTTGTTTGAGGCCAAATATGGTAGTGTGTTAAATGGGTACATGGGGCCTTTATTTGATACACTTGTAAAAGTAGGTAGAGTAATTAATTAACACTAATGCATTCTATTGGATTGAGATGTCAAACCTACTTGGGAATGTATTTGTAATTTGTAGTAGGTTTCCTAGATCCTACATAGCCCAATATGTACTCTTAAGGAGCCTACTGTTACTCCTTAAAGGTCCAAGGACCTTTTGTTATTTTCAGTGGTAGACTGGCTCTGCCAGCACAGCCTAATACTCCATCAAAACGTGAATCAATTCTCAATTGGAATACATTTTTAGGAACATAAAGCCCTTTACTTTCATACCACATCAAAATACTTTCACAAATGCAAAATATACACTTACTGTACACTCTTTTAGCCGGCTTTATCACAGATGCAGCCGACAGTAATTTTCAGTGACAACAGACTCCTCCAGGACTGCCGCAGAAGAAATATCAGCCCACACAGAGAGGCATGTAATTTAACTTTACTCAACTTACTAGAGTTTGCCCTCTTAGTTAACACTATCAACATTTCCCTTTACTGTGGGAATTGTGATAAAATCAACGCCATAATAGCCACTTTCAAAGCAACATACTGAAAAACAAAATGAACTATGCAAGAGATTTTGTTGTAGGCAGAACCCATTCGAGTAGGATTCTATTGCACTGAAATGCACGACTCAGCCCATACTCTACACAGACTGGTGCGGCATAACCAATCAGAGCTACAGTAGGCCTATATGCAAATTGCGATATATGAATCTGTGCCTTTCACTTTTAACTGGACTGTGTTTACAGCATGAGCGGTCTTGAGTAGGGCTGTGGTGGTCATGACATTTTGTCAGACTGTGATTGTCAAGCAAATAACTGCTGATCTCACGGTAATTGCGTGTTAATTAACATAAACACATTTAGCATATCCTGGCTTCCACATACAGTGGGGCAAAAAAGTATTTAGTCAGCCACCAATTGTGCAAGTTCTCCCACTTAAAAGGATGAGAGAGGCCTGTAATTTTCATCATAGGTACACTTCAACTATGACAGACAAAATTCGGGGGAAAAAATCCAGAAAATAACATTGTAGGATTTTTTATGAATTTATTTGCAAATGATGGTGGAAAATAAGTATTTGGTCACCTACAAGCAAGCAAGATTTCTGGCTCTCACAGACCTGTAACTTCTTCTTAAGAGACTCCTCTGTCCTCCACTCATTACCTGTATTAATGGCACCTGTTTGAACCAAATTAGATCCTTGGTACTCCAAAAAATTCAAGGTGATGGCATGTATCTTCTGACCCAACATATGGGATATGCATGCTATCATCTTTCTTAAATACCAAGGATCAACAATGACAACACCATTCTGTATACTTTTGGGCCTTCTTTGGACACTGTGTTAACTAACCTCCAGACGAGCTTCAATTCCATACAACTCTCCTTCCGTGGCCTCTAACTGCTCTTAAATGCAAGTAAAACTAAATGCATGCTCTTTAACCGATCGCTGCCCACACCTACCCGCCAGCCTAGCATCACTATTCTGGACGATCCTGACTTAGAATATGTGGACAACTACAAATACCTAGGTGTCTGGTTATATAGTAAACTCTCCTTCCAGACTCATATTAAGCATCTCCAATCCAAAATTAAATCTAGAAGCGGCTTCCTATTTCGCAACAAAGCATCCTTCACTCATGCTGCCAAACATACCCTCGTAAAACTTACTATCCTACCGATCCTTGACTTCGGAGATGTAATTTACAAAATAGCCTCCAACACTCTACTCAGCAAATTGGATGCAGTCTATCGCAGTGCCATTTGTTTCTTTACCAAAGCCCCATATACTAATGGAACTGCGACCTGTATGCTCTCGTTGGATGGCCCTCGCTTCATATTTGTCGCCAAAACCACTGTCTCCAGGTCATCTACAAGTCTTTGCTAGGTAAAGCCTCGCCTTATCTCAGCTCACTGGTCACCATAGCAGCACCCACCTGTAGCACACGCTCCAGCAGGTATATTTCACTGGTCATCCCCAAAGTCAATTCCTCCTTTGGCCCCCTTTCCTTCCAGTTCTCTGCTGCCAATGACTGGAACGAATTGCAAAAATCACTGAAGCTGGAGACTCATATCTCCCTCACTAACTTTAAGCATCAGCTACCAGAGCAGCGTACAAATCATTGCACCTGTACATAGCCCATCTGTAAATAGCCCATCCAACTACCTCATCCCCATATTATTTATTTATTTGTTTGCTCCTTTGCACCCCAGTATCTTTACTTGCACATTTATCTTCTGCACATCTATCACTCCAGTGTTTA
This sequence comes from Oncorhynchus tshawytscha, assembly GCF_018296145.1. Lineage (NCBI taxonomy): Eukaryota > Metazoa > Chordata > Actinopteri > Salmoniformes > Salmonidae > Oncorhynchus > Oncorhynchus tshawytscha. Next base: position 41,740,401 of record NC_056437.1, on the reverse strand, counting down.
TTTGCTGAATTGTAATTATTTCGCCACTACGGCCTATTTATTGCCCTACCTCCCTAATCTTACTTCATCTGCACATACTATATATATATTTTTTTCTATTGTGTTATTGACTGTACATTTGTTTATTCCATGTGTTACTCTGTGTTGTTGCTTGTGTTGCAATGCTTTGCTTTATCTTGGCCAGGTCGCAGTTGTAAATGAGAACTTGTTCTCAACTGGCCTACCTGGTTAAATAAAGGTGAAATAAAAAATGACTAGCTTGTACCCAAATAAGAATTCCCATTCCTGGAAAACCTTTGGTAGTGCCGGGACACTGAAAAGATTGCCTAGTGAAACACTACAGTAGTTTACCCCAGGGTATTCTCAAATGTCACTGCTTTAAAAAGCACTATCAGTAGCATTCCCCCAAATACACCTACAGTACTAGGCCCGCCTCCCATTTATCATACTGTTATTTACTGTACGTTATCTGAGTTCTAGTAACACATAGGGCTGGGCGATATGGCCAAAATATCATATCATGAATGGTATTTTTCACATTTTTGACGTATTTGACAGTATTTTATGTTTTTGATTAATGAAAGTTCCAAATTTTCTTTATGTGCGTGACCCTAGGGTGGCAACACATATATTCTAAATAATTCCATTCAGATTGTTTTATACTTGGGGTGGCAGGTAGCCTAGTGGTTAACCCACTGCTTTGGGCCTGTAACCGAAAGTTTGCTGGATCGAATCCCCGAACTGACAAGGTAAAAATCTGTCGTTCTGCCCCTGAACAAGGCAGTTAACCCATTGTTCCCTGGTAGGCCGTCACTGTGAATAAGAATTTGTTCTTAACTGACTTGCCTAGTTAAATGAAGGTAAAATAAAATACTGTTCAATTCAACTTAAATCTGCATTTCCTGCACTCATTTGAGATCATTTCCACACTGCAATGTTATGGGCAAAAATACTAGCCCATATTTTTAACCAAATGTTGCAATTGCAATTTAGATCGAACCACTTGGGTGAACTTTTGGAATCATGGAAATAGAATGTTTATTATAATTTATTATCATTATCGTTGTTTGACGTTACAACGAATGAAAATTCCATGGATGAGTTATTGTGACAGGGTAGGAACCAAAGTGATGTTCCGTGTAAATCTTTATTCATATAGCCTACATATTCATGCTTCGCCTATTCCTCTGATTTAGAAGATATAGTTGCACAAACAACATGCTGATTTAGGCCTCCACCAGCTAGCTACGTTTGCTCTGACTCAGTACTTTTATTAGCTAGCCAGCTAACTAACGATTAGTATTAGTGGTTAAGACGATTTAGCTTAACTAGCTAAGCAAATACAAACTAGCTGTTTACAGATGTAATATTGTAATTATAGAACGCTCGTGGATATATATTAAGATCAAATTGGAAACAACATTGTTGTCATCAACATTGTTGCATGTGCTGCATTGACTATGCAGACTGAATGAAAGTGTCTCGTGGGCAAGCAACAACAAATGCGCTCCTTGAGTGACGGGGTGGGACTAAGTCTGTGTGGAAAGCGGCGCGGAGAGAGAGCTGAGAGGGATGACTCAAGCAGCGGAGTAAACTATAAAAATGGACGTTACACATGGCGTATCACATTTAACAAACTAAACATTAAAATACCGTTATAGAAGGTAAAGTAAAAACCCAAACCGGTCCGTGCATCAATACCGGTGTATATAGTAAAATACAGTATACCGCCCAGCCCTATTAAACCACTACTGTATATGTATGATGAAAATATGATTGATATTGCCTATAGATCTAACATTGACTAGTTGACTACCCACCCTGTCCATAAGCCATGTCCAGTTTACATGTGATGTGTCACTCTCAAGAAGTAAATTCTGCCCACAAATCATTTATGACAATGTCTGCTACAGCTGCGAATTCATCACTTCTCAAAACCTGAGCCTTCTCTGAGTCTGAGCCTTCTCTGAGTCTGAGCCTTCTCTGAGTCTGAGCCTTCTCTGAGTCTGAGCCTTCTCTGAGTCTGAGCCTTCTCTGTGTCTGAGCCTTCTCTGTGTCTGAGCCTTCTCTGTGTCTGAGCCTTCTCTGTGTCTGAGCCTTCTCTGTGTCTGAGCCTTCTCTGTGTCTGAGCCTTCTCTGTGTCTGAGCCTTCTCTGTGTCTGAGCCTTCTCTGTGTCTGAGCCTTTTCTGTGGTTTTGAGAAGTGAGAAATTATTTGTCACTTGTGATATGTGGGTAGGATAGGCTACTTGAGTGGAGGAGTCTACAAGGCTATGCTCAAAGCCATTACTTATCAACTTGGCAGATTCAGACATGGATCTTGTGCTGAATGTCGCCGACCACTATGTCCTCACCCCCTACGTGTACCCGTCGTCGTGGCCTGAAGACGGGGCGCTGCGCCAGATCATCAGCCTGTTGGTAGTCACCAACCTGGGAGCGGCAGTCCTCTACCTGGGCCTGGGGTGGCTGAGCTACCACTTCATCTTTGACCACAACCTCATGAAACATCCACAGTTTTTAAAGGTATGTCCTTCTTTATATTACTCAATACTTGTAGCCTGGTCCCAGATCTTGTTAAACGTCACAACACCTGTAGGACTTGGCAAGAGCACACAAAAAGATCTGGGACCAGGCCACAATATAGTTGTATGCAGTTGAACTGCGACAAACTATATACACTGCTCAAAAAAAATAAAGGGAACACTTAAACAACACAATGTAACTCCAAGTCAATCACACTTCTGTGAAATCAAACTGTCCACTTAGGAAGCAACACTGATTGACAATACATTTCACATGCTGTTGTGCAAATGGAATGGACAGCAGGTGGAAATTAGGAGGGCAACAACCCAGCAGCAGGACCGCTACCTCCGCCTTTGTGCAAGGAGGAGCAGGAGGAGCACTGCCAGAGCCCTGCAAAATGACCTCCAGCAGGCCACAAATGTGCATGTGTCTGCTCAAACGGTCAGAAACAGACTCCATGAGGGTGGTATGAGGGCCCGACGTCCACAGTGGGGGTTGGGCTTACAGCACAACACCGTTGTTTGCCAGAGAATACCAAGTTTGGCAAATTCGCCACTGGCGCCCTGTGCTCTTCACAGATGAAAGCAGGTTCACACTGAGCACATATGACGGACTTGACAGAGTCTGGAGATGCCGTGGAGAACGTTCTACTGCCTGCAATAACCTCCAGCATGACCGATTTGGCGGTGGGTCAGTCATGTTGTGGGGTGGCATTTCTTTGGGGGGGGTCGCACAGCCCTTCATGTGCTCGCCAGAGGTAGCCTGACTGCCATTAGGTACCGAGATGAGATCCTCAGACCCCTTGTGAGACCATATGCTGGTGCAGTTGGCCCTGGGTTCCTCCTAATGCAAGACAATGCTAGACCTCATGTGGCTGGAGTGTGTCAGCAGTTCCTGCAAGAGGAAGGCATTGATGCTATGGACTGGCCCACCCGTTCCCCAGACCTGAATCCAATTGAGCACATCTGGGACATCATGTCTCGCTCCATCCACCAACGCCACGTTACACCACAGACTGTCCAGGAGTTGGCGGATGCTTTAGTCCAGGTCTGGGAGGAGATCCCTCAGGAGACCATCCGCCACCTCATCAGGAGCATGCCCAGGCATTGTAGGGAGGTCATACAGGCAGTTGCAGGCCACACACACGACTGAGACTCATTTTGACTTGTTTTAAGGACATTACATCAAAGTTGGATCAGCCTGTAGTGTGGTTTCCCACTTTAATTTTGAGTGTGACTCCTTATCCAGACCTCCATGGGTTGATACATTTGATTTCCATTGATCATTTCTGCGTGATTTTGTTGTCAGCACATCCAACTATGTAAAAAAAAAAAGTATTTAATAAGAATATTTCATTCATTCAGATCTAGGATGTGTTATTTTAGTGTTCCCTTAATTTTTTGAGCAGTGTGTATGTGTATATATATAGAGATATAGATATATATATAGATATATATATACAGTGCCTTGCGAAAGTATTCGGCCCCCTTGAACTTTGCGACCTTTTGCCACATTTCAGGCTTCAAACATAAAGGTATAAAGCTGTATTTTTTTTGTGAAGAATCAACAACAAGTGGGACACAATCATGAAGTGGAACGACATTTATTGGATATTTCAAACTTTAACAAATCAAAAACTGAAAAATTGGGCGTGCAAAATTATTCAGCCTCTTTAATTTCAGTGCAGCAAACTCTCTCCAGAAGTTCAGTGAGGATCTCTGAATGATCCAATGTTGACCTAAATGACTAATGATGATAAATATAATGATGCCGAATACTTTCGCAAGGCACTGTAGATATATAGATATATATATATAGATATATATATATATATAGATATATATATATATATAGATATATATATAGATATTTTTTATTTTAATATTTTTTTTTTAAATATATATATATTTTTTTTTTTTTTTTATATATATATATATATATATATATATATATATATATTGTAAGTGTTTTATTTATTTATTTATTGGAATTGATCCCTGATCTCAGATCATTGTTGGTCCTCAGAACCAGGTGCGGCGGGAGATCAAATACGCCATGACCTCGCTACCCATAATCAGTATACCCACTGTGGCGTTATTTTTCTTTGAGGTCAGAGGATACAGCAAGCTCTATGACCACGTCGAAGAGTCTACCATGGGTAAGACAATGCTGCGTTCACCGACGCTGGGACTGTAAATGTAATGTTTATACTGTTCATTTTGTTATGCAACTTTGTTTAACAGGATTGTCATTATGATGCTAATGGTGGTTTGTTTTTTCAGGCTGGCCCTTTGTGCTTCTCAGCATGATTTCCTTCTTGTTATTCACGGACGGGTGCATTTACTGGATTCATCGGTTTCTTCACCACAAGAGTATTTACAAGGTGAGCATTACAAAGTCTTGTTACCAATGGGGAAGTGTGCTACTGGGTAGGTCCCTTCACTGTCAATTGAATGTGGATTGTTACTCTAGATGTGATCTACAGTTACAGATCAGTCCACAATGACAGACAAATCCTGTATATTAAGTCATATCATTCTGCTCATTTTTCTTAATGAGATTAAGGCAGTTGACATTGTCTTAATGTTGATTAACAAATGTGCAGTTTTTCCCCTCTATTTTTTGGCATACATGTATTTGCTAAGAACTTGTGTATGTAATGTACGGAGCTAGAACAAAGCCAGTGCTATGTCTTCAGTACCAGTGTGTGTTATCGTCTGCTGGTCCTATCCTCAATCGCTGGCACACTTGAAAGTGATCCAACGGGGCCATATGTTTCATATGCTATCTGTTCCTCAGCAAATATGTTCTACGTGCAGTTCCTTTTGAATATGGTGGCATGTTCCCTCCCCTCAGCACTTCCACAAGCCACACCATGTGTGGAAGATCCCCACCCCGTTTGCCAGCCACGCCTTCCACCCGCTGGATGGCTTCCTGCAGGGTCTGCCCTACCACATCTACCCCTTCCTCTTCCCTCTGCACAAGGTGCTCTACCTGGCCCTCTACATCTTCGTCAATATCTGGACTGTGTCTATCCATGACGGCGACTACCGCGTGCCCGGACCACTGCAGGAAGTGGTCAATGGGGCGGCCCACCACACGGACCACCACCTCTTCTTCGACGTCAACTATGGCCAGTACTTCACCCTGTGGGACCGCATTGGCGGGTCTTACCGCAACCCCTCAGTACTCGAAGGGAAGGGCCCCCTCGACTGCATTCGTAGACTGACTGCCGAGGGGAAGATGAGCGCTAATGGGGCTAATACCAATGGGCACACGAATAGGCATGCTAACGTAAGCAGTACAAAGAGTAAGGAGGAGTAGTTGGTACATGTAGTGTCATGATGAATGAGTTCTTAGTTGATAAAGCTAAGCTAGGTGTCATTGATAAGGAATAGCTCACATACTGCTTCACACATTGATTGTTTTCATTCATTATCCCATTATAAATAATCAAGCTACAGTTGCTTATCTTTCTTAAACTGTCCCTTTATTAATTTTCCTCATTGTTTCAATGCTAGGGAAATGGAGGAGGCAATAATGTCTTGACATTTCACTGAAAAGCACTGATATACTGAACATGTGGGTGATATAAATGTTTGGAACTTAATTTCAGTTTCTGCATTTGCCACACAAATACTTAATGAGAATTTAGACAAAAGCACCAAGCTATTCTCATAGTCAAAAGCTATAGAAATCTAGCAGGCCATTTCTTGGATTGTCATCATTGACTTGAGAAATAATTGCTTATTTTAATGAAGTTCATTGAGTGCATGCTGATTGATTGTGCCTGTTTGGAGGTGTTATGTGTTGTATGGATTTTTTGGGGTATCTGAGGGGAGGTGACAATGAAATAGGATGTCTAGTGCTGATTAATGCAAGAAAATGAAAATGCATGACGTTCCTACAACCGCTATGTACTATAACATATTAAGGTTGTAGTGGTTAATGGCAGGAACTGGGATTCTACACACCATGACTCGTCAGATTTGGTCATGCTCATATCCAGTTGTTAACCCTCTGGGACTTTTCTCCAACAAGATAAAAGTAAAACGTCTATGACGAATGGAAGTGTGTTTACCTGAATGTTTTGCATTTTAAAGCAGACATATCTGGGGAATGAAATAAAATTTAAAAAACGTGGCCATTTGGAAGTTGAGCAAAGTGAATCCTATTGTATGTGGACACATGTCCATGTACACTAACCTTATCCCATCGGCTACTTACTGTATGTGCTGCAGCCAACTCTTTTTTTTTTTTATTGCATTACCATGTATGATAGAAGTTGGCGACAACACTCACAGATGGAATGAGGCAATGTGTACAGTAATGCACATAGTCACATAATCTAGTTGTAAATAATTGATGTCTGTAAATGGAAGGGAAACGTTTTCATGGATATTTTACAATTTAGTCATTTAGCAGATGCTCATATCCAGAGCAACTCAAGTTGAGTGCCTTGCTCAAGGGGCGCAGACCGATTTTTCACCTAGTCTGCTCAGGGATTGGCCCAATGCTCTTAAGCACTAAGCTACCTGCCACCATGGATACCCGGGACAATATATTGGTTGTTTTCAATATAACAGTAGTGTGACTTTGTTCTATCCTATTTTCTCAATAAACATGGAAACTAATATGAAAACGTCTCTGTCCTTTTATTTAGAGTCTGCAGGTGGCAGAAAAACGAGTAGTTCTATCAGTGTCTGACAAAGGCCACCTTTAAACTCGTCTTTTGAATCTCCAGTGACGTAAGCAGAGTTTGAATTTGGAATTTGAAATCTTATCAAAGTGCTGTGGAATCTCCCATTTGAAATTGCTAGAAAGGCCACAATTATATCACAATATCTGAGAAGCAATATCTGTTAATCCAAACAGTTTGATTTCATAAATTATTCTTTGTGTTGTCTCAAAGCTCTTAAGGATCTGACCCTTTTTTTCCAATTTTCGCATAAAATGACATGCCCAAATCTAACTGCCTGTAGCTCAGGCCCTGAAGCAAGGATATGCATATTCTTGGTACCATTTGAAAGGAAACACTTTGAAGTTTGTGGAAATGTGAAAGAAATGTAGGAGAATATAACACAATAGATCTGGTAAAAGATAATATAGAGAGAAAAAATGTAAGAAAAAGGCCATAATGTATTATTCCAGCCCAGGTGCAATTTAGATTTTGTAGTGTATGTGCAATGTTTTAGATTAATCCAATGAACCATTGCATTTCTGTTCACAATGTTGTATCAAGACTGTCCAAATGTGCCTAATTTGTTAATAACTTTTCAAGCTCAAAATTGTGCACTCTCCTCAAACAATAGCATGGTATTCTTTCACTAATAGCTACTGTAAATTGGACAGTGCAGTTAGATTAACAAGAATTTAAGCTTTCTGCCAATATCAGATATATCTATGTCCTGGGAAATGATCTTGTTACTTACAACCTCATGCTAATCGCATTAGCCTACGTTAGCTCAACCGTCCCGCAGGGGACCCACCGATACTTAGCAATACGGATGGAATGTTCCCAAGACATGTTTGCTTGCATGACTCAGCACTCTTGAGGTGGTATTTCAGACAAAGTACAGCAGAGGGAGCTATTGCATTACCCAAAGTATGTAGATGACAAGGTTATTTTCAGTGTCTTATCTTTTCAACTTATGAATAAAAACATCAGGTGAACACATAGCAAAATAACACTTTATTGTGTTTTCATTAGGATCCCTTTCTATAAAATCAATTGGTGCAACAAAGACTCAAAACATGTAGCCCAAAAATTCCTAAATGAATAGCATGTGTGGACAATAACCTCAATAATAAGCTCTGGAAACCTCTTGAGCTGAGATGCGAGGAGACAAACACAATTGGCTGTATTTACATGAACATAATTCAACGACTGTATAAATGAATGGACAAAGCCATCGATCACGTGACACCCTTCATTCCTATGTGAAGACTCAAAAGCGCATTGAAGCCAAATGAAGTCGATTAAGATGGCGTCTCATGAAGACGATGGGCGCGTTCCTCTGCCCAGGTGTTGCTGACGCCTGCCAGATATTGTAACTCCTGGATAAGCAATTTAAGTATCAGCTAAAATCTGTCAGTCAATGACACAATCGTTGACGTGGCACGCAACCATTGGTTGATGCATGCAACGTCTGAGCAAGAGGAGCTCAACCATAATATGCACATCTTGAGCTACTCCAGGAAGTGATGTTGCAGGCACCCATTTAAAAAAAAAAAAGATTGATCAATCTCACCTTCTACTGTGAGAGTCTCTGGCATTAAATCCATTTGAAATTGTAGTGTACTCTCACAGTTCATCAACAGTTTAATTGAGTTATGAACCAAACAAACCAAGTGAGCAATATAAAAGAATAGGAGATGAACATTGCTGTCTTGGCTGGAAGAGTGTTTTGGGGAATAAAAATGTCCTCTTTGTGCACATTTTACAAACACTCTTGATCTACCATTAAAATCATGCAGCAAATACACTTAATTATTGTCATGAAATTGTTCATTTTTTATTTAAATAGGCAAGTCAGTTAAGAATACATTCTTAAATACAATGACAGCCTTCCCCAGCTAAACGCTAACCCGGATGACACTGGGCCAATTGTGCATCACCCTATGGGACTCCCAATCACAGCTGGTTGTGATACAGCCTGGAATTGAACCAGGGTCTGTAGTGACACCTCTAGCACTGAGATGTAGTGCCTTAGACCACTGTGCCACTCAAGTGCCCTTAATAATTTGTCTTGCTTCAATCACTTGGTTCTACTGCTTCTTTGGCTAGGTCGTAAATACTGTAAATGGCTTAATTGTACTGTATACAGTTATGTCCATAATTGTTAGCACCCTTGATTCAAAAAATGGTATATAAAAGTGCTGGTCAGATGATCAGATGACATGAAAATAGAGCTCTTTGGCCACACACCAGTGGTGGGTTTGGTGTAAAAAAAACTACAGAAGCATATGCAGAAAAGTAACTCATACCTACAGTCAAATATGGTGATATTTTAAGCTATGGGGCTATTATGCTTCCATGGTCCTGTGGCCCCTGTTAAGGTCAACGGTATAATGAACTGTACCAAGTACCATTTTAGCAAAAAACCTGGTTGCCTTTGCAAGGAGGTTGACACTTGGCTGCAAGTGGATCTTCCAGCAAGACAATAACCCTAAGCACTTATCAAAATCCACAAAAAAATGGTAATTGACCACGAAATCAACATTTTGCAATGGCCATCTCAGTCTCCAGACTTGAACCCCATTGAAAATCTGTGGTAAGAGCAGACAAAGGATCTGAAAGATCTGAAAAGATTCTGTATGGAGGAATGGTCCAAGATCCCTCCTAACGTGTTCTCCAATCTTATAAAACAATTTAGAAAAAGGATCAGTGTTGTTACCCTTGCAAGGGGAAAGTGCTAAAGTATTGAAAACTGTGATGGCAATAATTTTCACCCCTACCTTTTTGTGTTTTTTGTATTACTTGTTAAACAAAATCTCTTTCTCTGAGCAATCGTATTAGTATAACATATAATAATGTTAAAAAAATGTAGCAGGGGGCCTCCTGAGTGGTGCAGCGGTCTAAGCCACAGCATCACAGTGGTAGAGGTGTCACTTGAGGCACGGTTCGTTCCCAGGCTGTGTTACAACTGGTCGTGATCGGGAGTCCTATAGGGCAGCACACAATTGGCACAGCACCGTCCGGGTTAGGGGAGTATTTGGCCGGTGGGTCTTTATCGCCGGTGGGTCTTTATCGCTCATCGTGCTCTAGTGACTCCTTGTGGTGGGCCAGGTGCCTGCAGGCTCACAATGGTCGTCAGTTGAACTGTGTTTCCTCCAACACATTGGTGCGGCTGGCTTCTGGGATAAGTGGGCGGGTGTTAAGAAGAACGGTTTGACAGGTCATGTTTCGGAGGACATGTGACTTGACCTCCACCTCGCGAGCCCGTTGGGGAGTTTCAGCGATGAGACAAGATTGAAAAAGGGGGTAAAATACCAAAACTATTTTTACAAAAATGTAAATGTAGCATACAATATAGCTCAGTATTTGTATTATGTATTTTATACATTATTTTTTGCTCATCTTTATCAAGGGTGCCAATAATTATGGACCTAACTATGTCTTGCTCCTTCTTTATCTTTCTGTAAAAAAACACCTTTGAAAGGATTTAAAAGAGGATGTCTCCATACAGTATTTGCTTTTGACACATGGCCATAGAGGTCTCCTCCTTCACTCTTTCCTTTCATCCTGCACTCTTCCATTTCATGCCCGGCGCTGGAGATAAAACATCTTTGTTACTCTAGTGCCCTTCGTGTTGAGACGGCAGTCAGTGCTTCAACTTTAGTGTCCTCAGTCCTTGATCAGTCTTGCCTTTTGAGCTTGGACAAATGACAGACTGGGAAGATTCTTGAAGATCATACACTGATGGATGGGAGCGATTCGGGTTCAAGTGGAATTTATCTCTCCAGTCCCTAGTTTTGCCAGTGCTGAGCCTTTCAGTTCCAGACCTTTTAGATTTCTAGCATGATCAGTTTCAAAGCCACCTTGTGCAGTGCATTGTACCAAATACTTAAACATTACAGCCTTTCCCCCCGACCCCGATGAAGCCTAGTCCTGGGGCCTCATTTATAAAACAGACTTAGGATCAATTTTGATCTTAAGTATGACTTACGCAGAAAACCACGTATAAGTAGTTATTTATTAAACCTTACTTTGATGTGGAAATTATCTTATCGCTACTCAAAGTCTAGACTCGACATAAGTGATTTACTTGCTGGTTATGTATGGCTATTCTTTTTTTCCCCTTGCAGTTTAAGGTCGGTCCATGTCTTTTTCACATCAGCCAAAGTTCTGTCTTGCTGCCCCACCTCGTTCACTGCAGCAGTGACACACTCCCAAGCTACCTGTTTGGCTTTGTTTGTCAACTCACTATTTAGTCCACCGAATAATACGTGTTGCCTGTCTTCAATCTCCTCTACCATCGCCATGATCTCATCTTCCAAAAAGTTTGCTTTTCTCTTTTGGTCCATGGCTATTCCTGACTAAACCCTCATTTGTGCAAGCATTCTATAAGGGGAAATCGCTGATCGTAAGGTACGTTCAGGTGGCGTCAATTTTAAGTTAATTTGAGATTTATAGATCACAGGTGCGTAAGTTACAAATGGGTTTCTTAGAACCTGCGTAAGCAAGGTTTTTATGTTCAGTATCTTTTATGAATCGAACGTAAGCACACCATCGGAAATGATCTTACGACTAAGTTCAAGTGTAAATCTAAGAACATTTTAATAAATGAGGCCCCAGGACTAGGATTTATCTGTGTCTGGAAACTGGCTCTACATATTAAGTGCAGTACAGTGCATTTGGAAAGTATATGAACCCCTTGACTTTTTCCACATTTTGTTACTTTACAGGCTTATTCCAAAATGGAATAAATTGTTTTCCCCCCTCATCAATCAACACACAATACGCCATAAAGACAAAGCAAAAACAGGATTTTAGAAATGTTTGCAAATGTAAAATGTTAAATCAACTGAAATATCACATTTACGTAAGTATTCAGACCCTTTACTCAGTACTTTGTTGAAGAACCTTTGGCAGTGATTACAGCCTTGAGTCTTCTTGGGTATGATGCTACAAGCTTGGCACACCTGTATTTGGGGAGTTTCTCTCATTCTTCTCTGCAGATCCTCTCAAGCTCTGTCAGGTTGGATGGGGAGCGTTGCTGCACAGCTATGTCCAGGTCTCTCCAGAGATGTTCGATCGTGTTCCAGGCCGGGCTCTGTCTGGGCCACTTAAGGACATTTAGAGACTCCTCCCGAAGCCACTCCTGCGTTGTCTTGGCTGTGTGCTTAGGGTCGTTGTCCTGTTGGACGGTGAACCTTCGCCCAGTCTGAGGTCCTGAGTGCTCTGGAGCAGGTTTTCATCAAGGATCTCTCTGTAACGGCGCCTCTTCAACCTCAGTCGGCTATAGAAATTTGGCTTGTCAACTAAAACCCTCACAAACTTTTACAGATGCACAATTGAGAGCATCCTGTCGGGCTGTATCACCGCCTGGTACGGCAACTGCACCGCCCACAACTGCAGGACTCTCCAGAGGGTGGTGCTGTCTGCACAACGCATCACTGGAGGCAAACGACCTGCCCTGCAGGACACCTACAGCACTCGATGTCACAGGAAGGCCAAAAAAATCATCAAGGACAACAACCACCCGAGCCACTGCCTGTTCACCCCTCTACTATCCAGATGGCGTGGTCAGTACAGCGGCATCAAAGCTGGGACCAAGAGACTGAAAAATAGCTTCTATCTCAAGGCCATTACACTGTTAAACAGCCATCACTAACACAAGTGGCTGCTGCCTACATACAGACTAAAAATCATTGGCTACTCTAACAAATGGATCACTAGTCACTTTATTAATGCCACTTTAATAATGATGTTTACATATCCTGCATTACTCATCCATATGTATATACTATATTTTATACTATCAATTGCATCTTGCCTATGTCGCTCAATCATTGCTCATCCATATATTTATATGTACAGCACATATTCTTATTCCATCCGTTTACTTAGATTTGTGTGTATTAGGTAGTTCTTGTGGAATTGTTAGATTACTTGCGGATATCGGAACTAGAAGCACAATAATTTCGGTACACTCGTAATAACATCTGCTAACCTTATGTACAGTTGAAGTTGGAAGTTTACATACACCTTAGCCAAATACATTTAAACTCAGTTTTTCACAATTCCTGATATTTAATCCTCGTAAAATTCCCTGTCTTAGGTCAGTTAGGATCACCACTTTCTTTTAAGAATGTGAAATGTCAGAATAATAGTAGAGAGAATTATTTATTTCAGCTTTTATTTCTTTCATCACATTCCCAGTGGGTTCAGAAGTGTATATACACTCAATTAGTATTTGGTATCATTGTCTTTAAATTGTTTAACTTGGGTCAAACATTTCGGGTAGCCTTCCACAAGCCTCCCACAATAAGTTGGGTGAATTTTGGCCCATTCCTCCTGACAGAGCTGGTGTAACTGAGTCAGGTTTGTAGGCCTCCTTGCTCGCACATGTTTTTTCAGTTCTGCCCAAAAATGTTCTATAGGATTGAGGTCAGGGCTTTGTGATGGCCACTCCAATACCTTGACGTTGTTATCCTTAAGCCATTTTGCCACAACTTTGGAAGTATGCTTGGGGTCATTGTCCATTTGGAAGACCCATTTGCGACCAAGCTTTGACTTTAACTTCCTGACTGATGTCTTGAGATGTTGCTTCAATATATCCACATAATTGTCCTGCCTCATGATGCCATCTATTTTGTGATGTGCAACAGTGCCTCCTGCAAAGCACCCCCACAACACGATGCTGCCGCCCCCGTGCTTCACGGTTGGGATGGTGTTCTTCGGCTTGCAAGCCTCCCCATTTTCCCTTCAAACATAACAATGGTCATTATGGCCAAACAGTTCTATTTTTTTTTCCATTAGACCAGAGGACATTTTTCCACAAAATACGATCTTTGTCCCCATGTGCAGTTGCAAACCGTAGTCTGGCTTTTTTTATGGTGGTTTTAGAGCAGTGGATTATTCCTTGCTGAGCAGCCTTTCAGGTTATATAGGACTCGTTTTACTGTGGATATCAATAGTTTTGTACCCGTTTCCTCCAGCGTCTTCACAAGGTCCTTTGCTGTTGTTCTGGGATTGATTTGCACTTTTCGCACCAAAGTACGTTCATCTCTAGGTCTCCTTCCTGAGCGGTATGACGGCTACGTGGTCCCATGGTTTTTATACTTGCGTACTATTGTTTGTACAGATAAACGTGGTACCTTCAGGCATTTGGAAATTGCTCCCAAGGATGAACCAGTCTACATTTGTTTTCTGATGTCTTGGCTGATTTATTTAGATTTTCCCACAATGTCAAGCAAAGAGGCACTGAGTTTGAAGGTAAGCCTTGGAATACATGTACAAGTACACCTCGAATTGACTCAAATGATGTCAATTAGCCTATCAAAGCCTCTAAAGCCATGACATAATTTTCTGGAATTTTCCATGCTGTTTAAAGGCACAGTCAACTTAGTGTATGTAAACTTCTGACCCACTGGAATTCGTGATACAGTGAAATATAAGTGAAATAATCTGTCTGTAAGTCTGTAAACAATAGTGTCATGCAAGTAGATGTCCTAACCGACTTGCCAAAACTATAGTTTGTCAACAAGAAATTTGTGGAGTGGTTGAAAAACGAGTTTTAATGACTCTAACCTAAGTGTATGTAAACTTCCGACTTCAACTGTATGTGACCAATAGAATTTGATTTGATTTGTACTTTGCTCCGTTCATCTTTCCCTCGATCCTGACAAGTTTCCCAGTCCCTGCCACTGAAAAATATCCCAACAGCATGATGCTGCCACCACCATGCTTCACCATAGGGATGGTGCCAGGTTTTCTCCAGACGTGACACTTGGCATTCAGGCCAAAGACTTCAATCTTGGTTTCATCATACCACTGTATCTTGTTTCTCATGGTCTGAGAGTCCTTTAGGTGCCTTTTTGGAAATCTCCAAGTGGGCTGTCATGTGCATTTTACAGAGGAGTGGCCTCCTTCTGGCCACTCCACGATAAAGGCCTGATTGGTGGAGTGCTGCAGAGATGGTTGTTCTTCTGTAAGGTTCTCCCATCTCCACAGAGGAACTATGGAGCTCTGTCAGGAGGACCATCAGGTTCTTGGTCACCTCCCTGAGCAAGGCCCTTCTCCCTCGATTGCTCAGTTTGGCCGGGTGGTCAGCTCAAGGGAGAGTCTTGGTGGTTCCAAACTCTTCCATTTAAGAATGATGGAGGCCACTGTGTTCTTCGAGAACATTTTTTGGTACCCTTCCCCAGATCTGTGCCTCGACACAATCCTGTCTCGGAGCTTTACGGACAATTCCTTTGACCTCATGGCTGGGTTTTTGCTCTGACATGCACTGTCAACTGTGGGACCTTATATTGATAGGTGTGTGCCTTTTTCATGTCCAAACAATTAAATTTACCACAGGTTGACTCCAATGAAGTTGTAGAATCAAAAGGATGGTCAATGAAAACAGGATGCACCTGAGCTCAATTTCAAGTTTCATAGCAAAGGGTCTAAATACTTATGTAAATAAGGTATTTCTGTTTTTTTTATTTTTTTTTATACATTTGCAAAAAAAATATTAAATCCTGTTTTTGCCTCGTTTTTATGCGGTATTGTGTGTAAATTGATGAAACTTTGTTTTCATTTAATCAACTTTAGAATAAGGCTGTAACGTAACAACATTTTGAAAAAGTCAAGAGGTCTGAATTCTTTCCAAATGCACTGTATATACAGTGCCTTCTGAAAGTATTCTTACCCCTTGACTTATTCCACATTGTGTTGTGTTACATCCTGAATTCAAAATGGATTCAATATTTTTTTACCCTCCCATCTGAACACAATATCCAAAATGACAAAGTGAAAATATGTTTTTGGACATTTTTGCACATTAATTGAAAATAAATACAGAAATGTCTCATTTGCATAAGTAGTCACACCACTGAGTTAGAATCACCTTGATTCTCACATGTTAGAATCACCTTTGACAGTGATTACAGCTGTGAGTCTTTCTGGGTAAGTCTTTAAGAGCTTTATGCACTTGGTTGTACAATATTTGCACATTATTCTTTTAAAAGTTATTCAAGCTCTGTCAAATTGGTTGTTGATTATTGCTAGACAGCCATGTTCATGTCTTACTATAGATTTTCCAGCTGATTTAAGTCAAACCTGTAACTAGTCCACTCAGGAACATTCAATGTCGTCTTGGTAAGCAACTCCATTGTATATTTGGGCTTGTGCTTTAGGTTATTGTCCTGCTGAAAATTGAATTTGTCTCCCAGTGTCTGTTGGAAAGCAGACTGAACCAAGGTTTTCTCTAGGATTTTGCCTGTGCTTAACTCTATTCCGTTTATTTTTATCCTAAAAAACTCCATATTCCTTGCCGATGACAAGCATACCCATGACATGATGCCACTACCACCGTGCTTGAGTGGTACTTAGTGATGTGTTGTATTGGATTTGCGCCAAACATAACGTTTTGTATTCAGGATATAAAATTTCTTTGCCACAATTTTTACAGTTTTACTCTCATGCCTTGTTGCAAACAGGATGCATATTTTGGAATATTTTTATTCTGTACAAGCTTCCTTCTTTTCAGTCTTTCATTTAGGTTTGTATTGTGGAGTTACAACAATGTCGGTGAGCCATCCTCAGTGTTCTCCTATCATGGCCAATAAACTGTGTTAAAGTTACCATTGACCTCATAGTGAAATCCCTGAGCGGTTTCCTTCCTCTCAGGCAACTGCGTTAGGAAGGGTGCCTGTATCTTTGTAGTGACTGGGTGTATTGATACACCATCCAAAGTGTAATTATTAACTTCACCATGCTCAAAGGGATATTAATGTCTGCTTTTTTACCAATTGGTGCATTCTTTGCCAGACATTAGAAAACCTCCCTGGACTTTATGGTTAAATAGGTGTTTAAAATTCACTGCTCGACTGAGGGACCTTACAGATAGTATGTGTGGGGTACAGAGATGAGGTAGTCATTAAAAAAGCACGTTAAACACTATTATTGCACACAGACTCCATGCAACTTATTATATGACTTAAGCTAATGTGTACTCCTGAACTTATTTAGGCTTGCCATAACAAAGGTGTTGAATACTTATTGACTTAAGGCATTTCAGCTTTTCATTTTTAATTAATTTGTAAACATTTCTAAAAACATCATTCCACTTTGACGTTATGGGATATTGTGTGTAGGCCAATGACACAAAATGTCAATTGAATCCATTTTAAATTCATGTGTGTGTCTGTGTGTTTGTTTGAAACCCAGAGAGAGAGCGAGAGAGAGTGTTCATGAACCCAATCACTGAACTTGAAAATGATATTTTATTTCCTGCTGGGTGAAATGGGTTTATTATACCGTTTATTATACCGCATGAGCGTGTGGGATGCTGTGTGACTCATTTGTATCCTGGCAACTCGTGAAGGTGAAGGAACACATCATTTAAAAGTTCACTTACTGGGTTGGAAATACTCTGGGAGATGCCGTGCAGAGGTGATGGCCACATTGTGGACAGCCATGCTACAGCACTTCGCTCCCCCATTATGATCATCGCCATGAGGACACCTTAAAGAGAACTGATAATGGTCCACTGGTAGTGGACCAATCTGTCAGCATTTATCTGCCTATCGTAGTGCCATCATAATCCTTGCGTAAAGGGGAACTCTACAGGTCAGACTTGGTGTAGCCTCATTTGTATGTATTTTCTATCATACTCAAGAGAGTACAGACTGCTTATTGGTTATATATCTTCATAGCAGACTGGAGTTTTACCCTCCATACCAAATATTTCCTCTAGAATCTAGATCTCACTTGGCCCAGTGTTTAGATCTGCGTTGATTAATGAAATGGGACGATAGGATGCCAAGTTTGGCACAAGGGGAGATTGACTGTCTGTTTGGGACTATATTTCCTCTTGGAAGACATCCATGCCCTGACCCAGTGTTAGTGATTGAGACAAAATGTCACAGTGTGCCGTCTAAATGATCTCATTATGCATCTAACAGCTGTTTTCCCCCTGCACTGTGGCAGTGGTGGCAAAGAGGCAATGCTTCCCAACAGTGTCTCAAGGTTGCAGACCTGGGTTTAAATACTATGTCAACTCATTTCAAATACTCAAAGCTGGGTTTGATTGAGTTTGACTGGCACAATGGAACAAATTGAATAATCGCAAAAGTGCAATCCCTGCCTATCTGGCACTCTAGGCAGGCTAAAGTAAACTAAAAGTATATGAAAGATTTCAAATAGTATTTTAACCAGGTGTTGGAACCAAAATAATTTTCCAAAGGTTTAGTTCTGAACAGAACCCGCCAAAAAATTGTTCCGTTCCACTGTTTCTGACTAGCAAAATAAAGTTCTGGATGGTTTGAACCCCAAAAAATCACTGGTTTATATCGCTCCTTTCTGTTCCTTTTTAAACCTTTTAAATATAGGCATACTTTTTTAACATTAAATTACTTCACCAATCAGTGCGGATAGAGCAGGTTGTTGTGGCTCGTAAGCGATTTAATCTGTATTGGAAAGTCATTAAAAGAACATTGTATTTTGCGGTGACACCATGGTTTAATCACAATGAAAGACAAACACACACACTGTGCTGCCAGTCACAGTGTAGGGATCGAGACACAATTACATTTTGAGGGTGAATAGAAAGCGAGTGAGGATGGAACAAGCTTGCCTTGAAAAACTGGGGTGGTTTAGCTAACGTGGGTTAGCTAGCTAACAAACTTGCGCGTGCAGAACAGCGCTAGAATAAAAAAAATCTCGTAACTTTTTGTTGTTAATTAATCCAATGTGGAACGTGATACATTTAGTATCCTTAACTAGCATTGAAAAAGTAAATCCATTCTTCTTTAATTAAACATCTCTCCCTAATTTCTGAATTATGCTTGTAACGTAGTCAGTAGGCTACAGTAACCTCTGCTTTAGAAGGGAGGGGCAGGTAGTCTACACACACATGCACACCTACTGGCAAATAGTGATTGCTTTGCATAGGCGCTTTGTTGACATCTTTGTGGGACTGAAGAAAAAAAATGCCCAGAATGTAAAACATTACTCTTTTAACATAACAATTCTGTTCCGGAACAGTATAGATCACAGTCGTTTTCGGTTCGGGTTCTCTTCCTCAAATAATTTCGTTATTTTCTGGTTTTCAGTTCTGTTCTCTGAACCGGTCCCAACCCTTGATTTGAACCCAAGATGGGAAGGTTGGCAGCTGGACTTTTGAATCAGCCACTGATTTGAATCAGGCAAGTCAGGAGAGAGACACGCAGTTTCTACACAATCATTTGCACTCGATAAGTAAATAAAGGGATCACAACAAAATGCACTCAGGCAAGAAATACCAGTCTCCGAACTAAGTGCTTTCGCTGACTGAAAAAGCACTTTGAAGACTGATTTTGCTAACACCGAAATGGCATGAATATGTGTTAGTCCTGTTAGGTTGAGTGTTAGTTTTACTCATGTGGGTTGCCAGCTGTAATTTCTCCTCCAATCTCTCCTCTCCTGCTAGAGAAGTGTTACTTATGGCTGTTTTGCCTAAAGATGCTTCTGATGGATTTAGAGTCCCTTTATTTCATCCATTTACGGCTGGCTTAGCAGGCGAGCAAAAACAATTACCTTGTCTGGCGACAGTGGATGAATGTATCCTGTCAATTTATTATGGCTCCCCCAGGAGCGGCAATCTACTGTTTGATCCTATCTATTAGAGCATTCTGGATGGGTCGGCATTTATGTAGTATGTTATGACATCCTCAAAGCTTTTAGATAGGCCCACGATACATTATTCCGAATTTTGGTTCATTTTTACCCTCAGAGCAGCATTTGGGTGCAGAGAATAAATCACCTTAACCCAAGGTCAGAATTTGCGAATTATTTCTGAATCTACCGCAAGGGAAGGTTTTAGCAGTCAGTCAATCTCCCTGCATGCCTGTGCTGGCTTTCTGCTCAGCTTCTGCATGGTCAGTACTCGGACTGTGTGTGTGTGTGTGTGTGTGTGTGTGTGTGTGCGTGTGTGTGTGTGTGTGTGTGTGTGTGTGTGTGTGTGTGTGTGTGTGTGTGTGTGTGTGTGTGTGTGTGTGTGTGTGTGTGTGTGTGTGTGTGTGTGTGTGTGTGTGTGTGTGTGTGTGTGTGTGTGTGTGTGTGTGTGTGTGTGTGTGTGTGTGCTTCACAGGAGATGGGATGCTACTATATAATTAAAATTCATTATTTTACAAATGAATGGGGAAGGGGAGGTATGTGTATAAGAGCAAGGGAGGGATGGGCTTTGCTTTGGTTGAGCATAAAATGCTTGTCCCCAGCCATTCATTGTCGATAATTGATGGATTGCATTCAGACTGCATAATTGTATGCATATGAACCCAGCCTGTGCCATGTGTAGGAGTGAATAATTGTCATAGCGTAACCTCTCCTTGCCATGGGTTACTGGGCTGGACATGCACAAATCACTATTACAAATGTGATATTAGAAACCCCAATGGATTGGCCTTGCTGCATTGAGCCAGTAGTCTATTAAATTATAAACATTCTGACCTTACCTTTGTCTAAATGACAGTGAATGTCCACAGGGATATATGGACGAAATAGGTTATTGATTATGTACAGCTTACGGTATAGATTTCTCATTATTTCAATTGGTAAATTGATAACAAGCTGAGTTCTACAGAGAATACAGACTGTATTTTTTTTAAAGCAAGTCAGCGCCTGTTTATAATCAGGAAAATGAAGGCGTTTGGGGTCAGCCAGGATGTTCCGGAGAGGGTGTACAGCAGCTTGGTGAAGAGCATCCTGACGTTCAATATGACAGTCTGTTATGGTAATCTGAGCGTGAGGAGCAAAAGTAAACTGTCCAGAATAGTAAAGTAATATGTCGACCACAGGCACATTTGAACAGTCTGTTCCACAAGGCAACCAAACAGAAGGCACTGGCTGTCGTTGGCGACCCCTCCCACCCTCTAGAGGCTTCCCTCTAGCCGGCGCCTCAGAATGCCCATGGCCAAGTAGAACGTGATCAAACATTCATTAGTTTCTTGTGCTGTTGAACTACTAAATGCAAAGTAAATTGTATCAGTATACTGTATGTAATTCTCTACGCAGTGCAGTTGGGACAGCGGTCGATTGTGGTTGAATGTATACATGTTTTTAGTGTATGCAACATGATGAACTGACTGGTATAAATGTGTATGATGTGAGAATGTATGTATGCGTATGTGATCCTTTTAATGGAAGGTGACGCCAAAGAACAAGGGTTGAACAATAAAGTTTTCGTCTATTGAGTTCTATTCTAGATCCTTAACATGGAAATCCAACTGTCTTTGCATTTATTTTGTCTTATGAGAAGCGATAAAACACCTTTACTGACGGTTACTTTGGCGATATTGAATCATGTTTTATAGTGGTTATTAGTTTCTCTCAAAAACACCTCGTGTCCTCCTATCTTTATTAACCATTTGAAACTTGTAACAGGCAAATACATAATGTAGTGTGCATAGTGTGCATTTCCAACGTGTCCCATTTACAGTCTGCCTCGCCACCACAACTTAGGACGCATGAGAAACTGTTTCGCTTGAAAGTATCTAAAATGCAGATTGCTGATGACAGAGATAGATGGCATCTAGCTTTGATGATCTGTGGAGTAATTAAAAATGCTATTTCATTGAGCAATTCTTTCAGAACAGCTCGTGTAAAGTATAGATGTGAAGCTAATTTATTTATTTTTTGTTGCAGCAAAAGAGAATATGTTATTTTGACAATTTGTACTTTGACATAAAAGAGACAAATTCGTTTTCTGAAGGGAATCTGGAATTCTACCCAGTCAGAAACATGTGATCTGAGAAGAGAACAAGAGACTCTCTGGTCATTACTGCACGTTGGAGAACATGACTTGGAGTGAGGTCACGTTTTTTGTTGTTGTTAAATGTTATACCAATAACTCAATGTTGAGCATCTTCTCTGGTCCATTTACCATACTCAAACTAAGATGCCTGACACTCCAAGATGCTTATATAAAGGAGAATGTAATGACACGTTCATGTTAGATGAATTCGGAATGTGTGTGCATTCATAACTCTTAGTGTTGTTGAAAGCTGGCACTGTGTATGATGAATTCGGAATGTGTGTGCATTCATAACTCTTAGTGTTGTTGAAAGCTGGCACTGTGTATGATGAATTCGGAATGTGTGTGCATTCATAACTCTTAGTGTTGTTGAAAGCTGGCACTGTGTATGGTGAATTCGGAATGTGTGTGCATTCATAACTCTTAGTGTTGTTGAAAGCTGGCACTGTGTATGATGAATTCGGAATGTGTGTGCATTCATAACTCTTAGTGTTGTTGAAAGCTGGCACTGTGTATGGTGAATTCGGAATGTGTGTGCATTCATAACTCTTAGTGTTGTTGAAAGCTGGCACTGTGTATGATGAATTCGGAATGTGTGTGCATTCATAACTCTTAGTGTTGTTGAAAGCTGGCACTGTGTATGGTGAATTCGGAATGTGTGTGCATTCATAACTCTTAGTGTTGTTGAAAGCTGGCACTGTGTATGATGAATTCGGAATGTGTGTGCATTCATAACTCTTAGTGTTGTTGAAAGCTGGCACTGTGTATGATGAATTTGGAATGTGTGTGCATTCATAACTCTTAGTGTTGTTGAAAGCTGGCACTGTGTATGATGAATTCGGAATGTGTGTGCATTCATAACTCTTAGTGTTGTTGAAAGCTGGCACTGTGTATGATGAATTCGGAATGTGTGTGCATTCATAACTCTTAGTGTTGTTGAAAGCTGGCACTGTGTATGGTGAATTCGGAATGTGTGTGCATTCATAACTCTTAGTGTTGTTGAAAGCTGGCACTGTGTATGGTGAATTCGGAATGTGTGTGCATTCATAACTCTTAGTGTTGTTGAAAGCTGGCACTGTGTATGATGAATTTGGAATGTGTGTGCATTCATAACTCTTAGTGTTGTTGAAAGCTGGCACTGTGTATGATGAATTCGGAATGTGTGTGCATTCATAACTCTTAGTGTTGTTGAAAGCTGGCACTGTGTATGATGAATTCGGAATGTGTGTGCATTCATAACTCTTAGTGTTGTTGAAAGCTGGCACTGTGTATGAAAAAGAAATACCCTTTTGTAATGTGTTTCAACTTGATCCTTGACTAGATCTCATGCTTCTTCCAGTACCCCAAACTACAACATCAGCAGTTCTAACAACTAAACTTTATTGGCTACCTAGCCACCCAAATGGGTGACAGCTCACTTTGTGGGTCTTTCCCATATGTGATTGATTGCCTCATTAACTCTCCAGACATTTCATTGGTTCATTTAGTAATTGTATGTTCACATGACTTGTATATCTTTCTGTTTGAGGTGCGAAGCCAACAGGAAGTGATGCAGTCCAGAGGCATGGTAGAGCCATGTTGCAGAGAGTGTGTGGCAAGCGTTTGATGAGAGCACATGGCTACTAAAGGTTGTGAGATGGACTGTTTTTAAAAAATGGACGCCCTGCCTCCTGAGCCCTATACTACGTAGGTGGTTCGAGGAGTTACAGTAGTCAGGTAACTTTGGTCAACTCAGAGTTCAACTCGGGATAACCGGTACCACGAAAGTGGCTTACCTTTCAGCCAGGTAAATATCTATGGCAAAAAATCCTTTAGAACTAACCTGCTCCTGTGCAGGCTAACTCCATGTCCTAAATGAAATGTCTGTGCCGTAAGTTGAGGACCAATTAAATCCAATTCCCTTCCTCTTCTTGCATCATCATCCCCTTTATTTGAGGAAGACTGATTAAAGGCCCAGTGCAGTCAAAGTTGGAATAATACTGTGAAAATGATGATAATGCCCTTTTAGTGTAAAAACTGTTGGAATACACCACCTGAAATTTCAGCTTGTTCTGGTGGGAGGGAGTTTTGGCCTGCCTGGTGAAATCGCCAGGTGATACATTAGTTAATAGACCAACAAGAAAGATAGTTCCAAACCTCTCTGCCAATGACAGCTAGTTTTTAGTTCTCCCCTCCCTAATCATACCACTCCCAGACAGTCCTAGCAAAATTATTGCTTGAGAAATGGCTCTTTGCTAAGAACCTATTTGTTTATTTTTTGTTGTTGACCATTTTAATTGATTGTTCTCGCAGTAAGGTATTACTCTATTGTTTACCCAGGAATTATTTGATATTGAGATAAAACAGCTGCATTGGACCTTTTAAATATTGTTAATCAAATGTTTTGTGTTAATTTTTTGTTGTTGTTAAAATACCTATCACATTACACATTTAGTAATAACAGAATGCATTTTAAACTTCACACACAGTACAATTTGTGTATGACTTAATACAATTTATTTTATGATAGGAGTGGGGAAAAAGGTGCTAGTGCATTGACAAGTACATCAAAGCACACCAAATACGGCATTAACAATAAGCAATAAAATAAGATGGTACTTTAACAAGCCTGAAGAGTTCAGCGTTCAACTAACCACGTACGACATACACGCGCAGTTACAAGCCTGCAAGAGTTAGGGGCAGGTGGACAAACAATATCCACCAATGTGGTACGGATGAATACTAGCTGGAATGTGAAGCTAGCTGGTGCTGTCTAACTTTAGAAAACCCTGAGTATATCTAGCTTCAATTGTAGAATACCCATCAGGACTGCACTGCTTCCTGTGTCCCTTTGTTCATTTTCTTCATTATGGTATGTTTTAGTGTGTTTGTTTTTTATGTTACTTATTTTGTACAATGTAAAATAATTCGAAAATGTGAATGAAGAATGGTCTTGAGTTGAGCTGTGGAAAAACCATGCCTTATATAAATATTTGAAACTGGTCATTTGTAGTCTGCCTGCTCAACCCAGATCCTAAGAACGTGTCACAATTCCACTTCGTGACAGGTCTGGGAAAGTAGCGTCCCTACGCAAGATTATGAATCACTGCTACACCAGCACTGTGGCACTATGGCTTGGAATGCCCTGTAATAAGAAAAATGAATGTCTGTACGCTTTGAATAATGCTTGTACCAGAGAGGCTATTTAAAAAATGAAAAAAGTTTCATGCTGCTAAGTTACATTGCAGCTTGTTCAGTGTTACTCTTTTTAGCCCCTGCACACATCAACTAGTTCCTTACTATCCCTGTCTGTCTGCAACCCACGGCAGGCAGAGACGCTTGGTCTCAGACACTTTTTCCTTTAGGTCTTTCCCAGTCATGGAGTCTTTTTTTAGTTTCAATGGAGCCATAGCTACACTGTCCCCCGCCTCGAGTCTAATCCTTTGCAGGGAAAAGGAGGGGGTGTACTAAGCTAACATATGGAATTGTTTTAAGATGATCAAACTGTACCATGGATCATTTAGCTGTTTGATATACAGTTTTAGGACCTCTGTAGATATATATATATATAAATACATTGATTTGATGAACCATTGAATTTGGCCTTACTGCTATTAACCTAAAGCAACACATTGAAAAGAACACATTAATTAAAGTTGTTTTTAACCTTTATTTAACTAGGCAAGTCAGTTAAGAACAGATTCTTATTTTCAATGACGGCCTAGGAAAAGTGGGTTACAGGGCAGAACGGCAGATTTGTACCTTGTCGGGTCGAGGATTTGAACTCGCAACCTTTCGGTTACTAGTCCAACGCTCTAACCACTAGGCTACCCTGCCTCCTCATATGTGGTAAAACAAAAAATGTTTTGAAGTATCTGTCCTATATGTAAGAAAGCAAAAAAATTGTTAATGTTTACTGTGGAATGACCAGTACAAATAAAGGTTAAAAAAAAAACCTTGACATAGAAATGCCTATTCCCTTCCATTTATTTTTCCTGGTCTGACAAACACAGCTGTAGCTCTAAGTATGGGTAGCTGCAGCCTAATATGGTTGACAGGAGTATGGGCGAGTGGGTGTGTTGAAATGAGTGGGTATATGGAAAGCGAATCAGCTAATTGGGCAGATGTGTTGCCACTCGACCGTTTTGGTTGGCTGATTGGGCTGTTGATAACCTGCGACCAGTACACCGGTGTTGTATCGAAGTGCCTGCTGACCTGAGGTGCTTCCTACTAGGCAGCAGGTTAATGGTCGTGTTGCTGGCGGTAGCTAATGTGGCTAAGTTAGATAACAGCCTACACAATAAATAACTAATATTGATAACCATCTAGATGTCACCTTGATACATACACTATGTATACAAAAGTATGTGGACACCCGTTCAAATGAGTGTATCTGGCATTTTCAGCCACACCCGTTGCTGACAGGTGTACACAATCAAGCACACAGCAATGCAATCTCCATAGACAAACATTGGCAGGAGAATGGCCTTACTGAAAAGCTCAATGACTTTCAACGTGGCACCGTCATAGGCTGCCACATTTCCAACATGTCAGTTTGTCAAATTTCTGCCCTGCTAGAGCTGCCCGGTCAACTGCAAGTGCTATTATTGTGTTAAGTGGAAACCTCTAGGAGCAACAATGTCTCAGATACGAAGTGGTAGGCCACACAAGATCACAGAACGGGACTGTCGAGTGCTGAAGCGTGTAAAAATCGTCTTTTCTCGGTTGCAACACTCACTCCCGAGTTCCAAACTGCCTTTGAAAGCAACGTCATCACAATAACTGTTTGTTGGGAGCTTCATGAAATATGCCTCCATGCCAGAGCAGCCGCACACAAGCCTAAGATCACCATGCGCAATGCCAAGTGTCGGCTGGAGTGGTGTAAAGCTGGCTGACATTGGACTTTGGAGCAGTGGAAACGCGTTCTCTGGAGTGATGAATCACGCTTCACCATCTGGCCCCTTAGTTCCAGTGAAGGGAAATCTTAATGCTACAGCATACAATGATATTCTAGGCTATTCTGCACTTCCAACTTTCTGGCAATAGTTTAGGGAAGGCCTTTTCCTGTTTCAGCATGACAATGCCCCCGTGCACAAAGCGAGATCCATACAGAAATAGTTTGTAGAGATCGGTGTAGAAGAACTTGACTGGCCTGCACAGAGCCCTGACTTCAACCCCATCGAATACCTTTGGGATGAATTGGAACGCTGACTTCGAGCCAGGCCTAATCGCCCGACATCAGTGCCCGACCTCACTAATGCTCTTGTGGCTGAATGGAAGCAAGTCCCCTCAGCAACGTTCCAACATCTAGTGGAAAGCCTTCCCAGAAGAGTGGAGGCTGTTATAGGGGGGACCAACTCCATATTAATGCCCATGATTTTGGAATTAGATTTTTGACGAGCAGGTGTCCACATACTTTTTGTCACGTAGTGTACATACTTTAGAGTGCTATCTCTGGGTGCTATAATTTTATGAATAATAGATAGCCATACAAACCAGTGTATACATATGGCTTGTGAATAGGAACACATGTTTAGTATGTGATGATAGCTAATTGTTAGTTCTCATTGGTGTCTTTCTTACAGGCTGGTAAAATGTCATGGTATTTACAACGAGAAGGAAATGTCAGCTGTGTTTGCACTACGAGAGACGAGTGTCTTCATTATGACCCAATTGCAAACAGATTTGCAGCGACTGCTATTGTTCTTGTGTATGTTCTATGTTCTACAGGTTCACCCAAGATTATTGGGTGATGGTTATCTGTCTATAGCCAAGGATAATGTGCTAATCATTGTGCATGTGGACCTTGCAGTAAAACCACTCTGTACCATTTAAAGCGATTCTTCCAAGAATCATAAAGAGACCGTTCTTTGCCTTGCCCGTGTACCTCTTTTCGGTTCCCTGTAGAACCTTTCACCTTTCACCCTCTTAGAACCATGTAGAACCCTTGGTCCTGTAGAATAACCATTTTAGAACCCTTGTTATAAGCTTCAACAGTGCTTGTTTGGAACAAGGTTAAACTATCTGCCCAATCTCCTCCCTGTAGCCTTAAAAGCCTGAAGCGGGAGATGTAGCTCTCTTGGGGGCCCAGATAAGTCGCTGTTAGGAAACAGACTTGGTTGGGGCGCAGTAGGAAAATGATAAAGGGACATCTGTGTACTGTGGTCACATCAGTAGCCCTTTCGCCCGGAGCCATGTATGTTTTTCGAAAGACTTTGAGAGAAAATGATTGCCATAGCAAAAAGTGTCTTTCCAGCTGGGTTTAATAAATTATTTTAACCAATGTAGCACAGCGGTATGTTAATAGCAAGTGGGGCTAGGTCAATCACTGTGTGAGGTGAAGATGACTCTAAGCAGATCGACTTTAGGGTCAAGGAGAAGTCTTTAAACACATGACCAGTGAGAAAAATAGAAATACATTTACCCCACTGTACAAACCTACTGATAGATGATTGCTTGATCAGTTACTTGCCGCAGGAGCAGTTTGATTCAAAGGAGTGTTGCCTTGGTGACCTGTGTTCTCATTTTGAACATTTGTCTAATTTAATTGGTGCTTTGCTTGATTGCTCTGCCTAACTCCATTCCCGTCCTTGCACTTCAAACATCAAAAGCCGTCTCCACAGAGCTAGTCATGTATTGTCCTAGCAGAAGAAAAGCTGAATGTCAAGGGACTTTGACACAATTTCATTATAAAGCTGACTTCTTTCTGAATATATACTGACCAAAAATATAAGCTCAACATGCAACAATTTCAACAATTTTACTGAGTTACAGTTCATATAAGGATATCAGTCAATTGAAATACATTCATTAGGCCCTATCCAAATGAGTTTCTCCCCACAAAAGGGCTTTATTACAGACATAAATACTCCTTTCTCATCAGCTGTCCAGGTGGCTGGTCTCAGATGATCCCGCAGGTGAAGAAGCCAGATGTTGAGGTACTGGGCTGGCGTGGTTACACGTGGTCAGCGGTTGTGAGGCCGGTTGGACGTACCGCCAAATTCTCTAAATGACGCTGAGGTGACTTCTGGTAGAGAAATGAATGTTCAATTCTCTGGAAACAGCACTGATGGACATTCCTGCAGTCAGAATGCCAATTGCATGCTCCCTCAAAATGGAGATATCTGTGGCATTGTGTTGTGTGACAAAACTGCACATTTGAAAGTGGCCTTTTATTGTCCCCAGCACAAGGTACACCTGTGTAATTATCATTCTGTTTAATTAGCTTCTTGATATGCCACACCGATCAGGTGAATGGATTGTGCATCATTTGAGAAATAAGAGTAGAGAGAATTTCTGGGATCTTTCATTTCAGCTCATGAAACATGGGACCAACACATTACATTTTTGTTCAGTGTATATATAGATTTCTAAGTTCCTTGAGGGTAATATGCATCCTCCACTTTCAAGAAGTGTCACTGCATGAATGGCACATCTTGTCAGGCCCATTTTGATTAAGAAAGATTTTCCTCTCTCAAATATCAGTTACAGCCATTTACTTTATGTTCGTATTCTTATTTATTATTGATATTGCACTGTCGAGAACGAACTGGCAAGTAAGTATTTCGTTAGATGTGTATTCCGTAAATACGACTAATACACTTGAAACTGAAACATTTGCAAAGAGAAAGACTTTACTAAGATTATGAAAATGGAAATATGTGTTTAGGTTACAAACATAAATGTCTTAAGGCCTGAATAGTGGTATTAACATCCACGGTCAACCTGGTGTCTATAGAGTGCAGTGAAACAGGACGTGATTCCCCTCCCCCTCTAGCTCATGTAAATGCTTGTCATTCATCATCAGTAAGGTACTGTAGCTATTGTTTTTCTCTCCTTTTAAAGCTATAGGTCACCGCTTTATCTGTGCTGCTTACCGGTTAACTTGAAAATAATGAGTAATTGGATGAGGAGACAAGGTATCCGTTTACTTCAAATCAAATCAAATTTATTTATATAGCCCTTCGTACATCAGCTGATATCTCAAAGTGCTGTACAGAAACCCAGCCTAAAACCCCAAACAGCAAGCAATGCAGGTGTAGAAGAACGGTGGCTAGGAAAAACTCCCTAGAAAGGCCAAAACCTAGGAAGAAACCTAGAGAGGAACCAGGCTATGTGGGGTGGCCAGTCCTCTTCTGGCTGTGCCGGGTGGAGATTATAACAGAACATGGCCAAGATGTTCAAATGTTCATAAATGACCAGCATGGTCGTATAATAATGAGGCAGAACAGTTGAAACTGGAGCAGCAGCACGGTCAGGTGGACTGGGGACAGCAAGGAGTCATCATGTCAGGTAGTCCTGGGGCATGGTCCTAGGGCTCAGGTCCTCCAAGAGAGAGAAAGAAAGAGAGAATTAGAGAGAGCATATGTGGGGTGGTCAGTCCTCTTCTGGCTGCCGGGTGGAGATTATAACAGAACATGGCCAAGATGTTCAAATGTTCATAAATGACCAGCATGGTCAAATAATAATAAGGCAGAACAGTTGAAACTGGAGCAGCAGCACAGCCAGGTGGACTGGGGACAGCAAGGAGTCATCATGTCAGGTAGTCCTGGGGCATGGTCCTAGGGCTCAGGTCCTCCGAGAGAGAGAGAAAGAGAGAATTAGAGAACGCACACTTAGATTCACACAGGACACTGAATAGGACAGGAGAGGTACTCCAGATATAACAAACTGACCCTAGCCCCCCGACACATTAACTACTGCAGCATAAATACTGGAGGCTGAGACAGGAGGGGTCAGGAGACACTGTACTTCAGTGGTCTTTCAAACCGATGACATTAGCATTGGGCGCCTTTGTCCCCGACGATGTTCTGACGTGCTTCTCAAAACATGACAATCACCTTACAAAATGTCTCAATGATATCCTTCTTCAAAGTATTGTATACTATAGTATTGTATAACACAGGTAATGTACTGTAGATATAGCAATCAGAGTGAACTTCACCGCACGGGCAAGGAGAATGATCAATTTAAGGAAAACATTCAGATAAAGTCAGTGGAGGCATCTGGTGGGTTTTTTTACAAAAAAAATGACGTTTTCGTCTTTTGAGCTTCTAGTCATGAAATCTATGCAGCCTACTCAATCTCTTTTTATAGCTACTGTTTACAGGCCTCCTGGGCCATATACAGCGTTCCTCACTGAGTTCCCTGAATTCCTATCGGACCTTGTAGTCATAGCAGATAATATTCTAATCTTTGGTGACTTTAATATTCACATGGAAAAGTCCACAGACCCACTCCAAAAGGCTTTCGGAGCCATCATCGACTCAGTGGGTTTTGTCCAACATGTCTCTGGACCCACTCACTGTCACAGTCATACGCTGGACCTAGTTTTGTCCCATGGAATAAATGTTGTGGATCTTAATGTTTTTCCTCATAATCCTGGACTATCGGACCACCATTTTATTACGTTTGCAATTGCAACAAATAATCTGCTCAGACCCCAACCAAGGAACATCAAAAGTCGTGCTATAAATTCACAAAGATTCCTTGATGTCCTTCCAGATTCCCTCTGTCTACCCAAGGACGCCAGAGGACAAAAATCAGTTAACCACCTAACTGAGGAACTCAATTTAACCTTGCGCAATACCCTAGATGCAGTTGCACCCCTAAAAACTAAAAACATTTCTCATAAGAAACTAGCTCCCTGGTACACAGAAAATACCCGAGCTCTGAAGCAAGCTTCCAGAAAATTGGAACGGAAATGGCGCCACACCAAACTGGAAGTCTTCCGACTAGCTTGGAAAGACAGTACCGTGCAGTACCGAAGAGCCCTTACTGCTGCTCGATCATCCTATTTTTCTAACTTAATTGAGGAAAATAAGAACAATCTGAAATTCCTTTTTGATACTGTCGCAAAGCTAACTAAAAAGCAGCATTCCCCAAGAGAGGATGACTTTCACTTTAGCAGTGATAAATTCATGAACTTCTTTGAGGAAAAGATTATGATTATTAGAAAGCAAATTACGGACTCCTCTTTAAATCTGCGTATTCCTTGAAGCTCAGTTGTCCTGAGTCTGCACAACTCTCCCAGGACCTAGGATCAAGAGAGACGCTCAAGTGTTTTAGTAATATATCTCTTGACACAATGATGAAAATAATCATGGCCTCTAAACCTTCAAGCTGCATACTGGACCCTATTCCAACTAAACTACTGAAAGAGCTGCTTCCTGTGCTTGGCCCTCCTATGTTGAACATAATAAACGGCTCTCTATCCACCGGATGTGTACCAAACTCACTAAAAGTGGCAGTAATAAAGCCTCTCTTGAAAAAGCCAAACCTTGATCCAGAAAATATAAAAAACTATCGGCCTATATCGAATCTTCCATTCCTCTCAAAAATTTTAGAAAAGGCTGTTGCGCAGCAACTTACTGCCTTCCTGAAGACAAACAATGTATACGAAATGCTTCAGTCTGGTTTTAGACCCCATCATAGCACTGAGACGGCACTTGTGAAGGTGGTAAATGACATTTTAATGGCATCGGACCGAGGCTCTGCATCTGTCCTCGTGCTCCTAGACCTTAGTGCTGCTTTTGATACCATCGATCACCACATTCTTTTGGAGAGATTGGAAACCCAAATTGGTCTACACGGACAAGTTCTGGCCTGGTTTAGATCTTATCTGTCGGAAAGATATCAGTTTGTCTCTGTGAATGGTTTGTCCTCTGACAAATCAACTGTAAATTTCGGTGTTCCTCAAGGTTCCGTTTTAGGACCACTATTGTTTTCACTATATATTTTACCTCTTGGGGATGTTATTCGAAAACATAATGTTAACTTTCACTGCTATGCGGATGACACACAGCTGTACATTTCAATGAAACATGGTGAAGCCCCAAAATTGCCCTTGCTAGAAGCATGTGTTTCAGACATAAGGAAGTGGATGGCTGCAAACTTTCTACTTTTAAACTCGGACAAAACAGAGATGCTTGTTCTAGGTCCCAAGAAAAAAAGAGATCTTCTGTTGAATCTGACAATTAATCTGAATGGTTGTACAGTCGTCTCAAATAAAACTGTGAAGGACCTCGGCATTACTCTGGACCCTGATCTCTCTTTTGAAGAACATATCAAGACCATTTCAAGGACAGCTTTTTTCCATCTACGTAACATTGCAAAAATCAGAAACTTTCTGTCCAAAAATGATGCAGAAAAATTAATCCATGCTTTTGTCACTTCTAGGTTAGACTACTGCAATGCTCTACTTTCCGGTTACCCGGATAAAGCACTAAATAAACTTCAGTTGGTGGTAAATACGGCTGCTAGAATCCTGACTAGAACCAAAAAAATTGTTCATATTACTCCAGTGCTAGCCTCTCTACACTGGCTTCCTGTCAAAGCAAGGGCTGATTTCAAGGTTTTACTGCTAACCTACAAAGCATTACATGGGCTTGCTCCTACCTATCTCTCTGATTTGGTCCTGCTGTACATACCTACACGTACGCTACGGTCACAAGACGCAGGCCTCCTAATAGTCCCTAGAATTTCTAAGCAAACAGCTGGAGGCAGGGCTTTCTCCTATAGAGCTCCATTTTTATGGAACGGTCTGCCTACCCATGTCAGAGACGCAATCTCGGTCTCAACCTTTAAGTCTTTACTGAAGACTCATCTCTTCAGTGGGTCATATGATTGAGTGTAGTCTGGCTCAGGAGTGGGAAGGTGAACGGAAAGGCTCTGGAGCAACGAACCGCCCTTGCTGTCTCTGCCTGGCCGGTTCCCCTCTTTCCACTGGGATTCTCTGCCTCTAACCCTATTACAGGGGCTGAGTCACTGGCTTACTGGGGCTCTCTCATGCCGTCCCTGGAAGGGGTGCGTCACCTGAGTGGGTTGATTCACTGATGTGGTCATCCTGTCTGGGTTGGCGCCCCCCTTGGGTTGTGCCATGGCGGAGATCTTTGTGGGCTATACTTGGCCCTGTCTCAGGATGGTAAGTTGGTGGTTGAAGATATCCCTCTAGTGGTGTTGGGGCTGTGCTTTGGCAAAGTGGGTGGGGTTATATCCTTCCTGTTTGGCCCTGTCCGGGGGTGTCCTCGGATGGGTCCACAGTGTCTCCTGACCCCTCCTGTCTCAGCCTCCAGTATTTATGCTGCAGTAGTTTGTGTGTCGGGGGGCTAGGGTCAGTTTGTTATATCTGGAGTACTTCTCCTGTCCTATTCGGTGTCCTGTGTGAATCTAAGTGTGCGTTCTCTAATTCTCTCCTTCTCTCTCTCGGAGGACCTGAGCCCTAGGACCATGCCCCAGGATTACCTGACATGATGACTCCTTGCTGTCCCCAGTCCACCTGGCCGTGCTGCTGCTCCAGTTTCAACTGTTCTGCCTTCTTATTATTCGAACATGCTGATCATTTATGAACATTTGAACATCTTGGCCATGTTCTGTTATAATCTCCACCCGGCACAGCCAGAAGAGGACTGGCCACCCCACATATGCTCTCTCTAATTCTCTCTTTTTTTCTCTCTCTCGGAGGACCTGAGCCCTAGGACCATGCCCCAGGACTACCTGACATGATGACTCCTTGCTGTCCCCAGTCCATCTGACCGTGCTGCTGCTCCAGTTTCAACTGTTCTGCCTTATTATTATACGACCATGCTGGTCATTTATGAACATTTGAACATCTTGGCCATGTTCTGTTATAATCTCCACCCGGCACAGCCAGAAGAGGACTGGCCACCCCACATAGCCTGGTTCCTCTCTAGGTTTCTTCCTAGGTTTTGGCCTTTCTATGGAGTTTTTCCTAGCCACAGTGCTTCTACACCTGCATTGCTTGCTGTTTGGGGTTTTAGGCTGGGTTTCTGTACAGCACTTTGAGATATCAGCTGATGTACGAAGGGCTATATAAATAAATTTGATTTGATTTGATTTGATTTGATATGCTAGAACAGGTGTTTCCAAACATTTTCACTTGGGGCCCCCCTTCCAGCATTGGGGAACTTCCCATGGTGGAGAGAATTTTGCAGGTTTAAAGCTTATCTTCTGCAATTCTACAGTGTTAAGTGTTAAAGCCAATTATTTTGCAATTCTATACATTTTTCCATTTGTAATGTATATTCATGTGACATTTGAGTGACTAAAAAAGTACAACAATATCTATGGGCTAAAAAGCCTAAATAAAAAACATTAGCTGACATGGGCTAGTTGATAAATAGCTCTGACTAACATGACAAGAGGAACTGACGATGCACTAACCAATTTGAACCTTGTACATTCTACTATTACAACTTTCAAGAATAAGTTTAAAGCCAGACTGAGTTCCCCTTGCCTACCCATCGACCACTGTGCTAGAACATAATGCTGTAGCTAGTACATGTTATACTACATTTTGGTAATTGTTCAATTAAACCTGTGCAACTTTCACTGGGGATGGACATGTGTCCCCCACACATTCTGAAATTGCATTTTTGTCCCCCGCAGTTTTAGCATTGGAAGGTGACACAAAACAAGGCAACGGTGTGCTTTAGGACCATGCGGAGGCCTCCAAGCTGTTGGGTAGACTGTTTGAAGTATTTAACCGACTGGATTTAGGACCACGTGGACACCAGAGTGGGCTGACAGGCTGTGTGAAGGCAAAGATTCTGGAAGGCTGGCTGGACCAGCAAGGGAGAGTTGAGCATAGTTCAGTGTACGTATTGCGCTCTTTCACCGAGTTGCAAAAGGAACAGAAACTGGCTACTCTTTAGTTGTGTGATGTAGCTGGCAAGGTAACTGCTGTTTAACTTAAGTTTAGAAACTATAGATCGTTTTAGGTAAAACGAAGTGTGTGTGTGAACAAATGTGAATAAAGAAACTGAATGAATGGAAATAAAATGCATGAATGAGAATTCTCTGTGGTGAAAGGAAGAAGAACAGGTTATGTGTGTGTCGTGCCAGAGGAGGTACGGCGGAGTCTGTCTGTGACAGACAGGGTAATAAGGTTAAAGGAAGGCACTCTTAAATATCGCTAGACAAAGGGAACGAAATCGATAAACATTGGGTAAAACTAAGGATAAAACATTACTGTGATAATGTGTTAAACGACCATTGTAAAAATACAATAGGTGTTAAAAAGAGGTATTAAACAGAGCGCAGATAGTATAAAACGGAAGTAGGAAGAAAAATATACGAGTAAGCAAAAACTACACTATAAATCTAGGCGGTCTAGAATAAATAGTAACAAAAATTTCTGAAAAACACCACAATAGAAGTCTAGAACACATATTAAAATTATCACAATCACTATAATGAAACAAGAGGGGTTTGCCTCATTAGGATTTAAGCAATAAGGAAAGTAAAATAGGCTAATAGAAAATATAGCAAGCGGATAAATAAAGAGATAAGAAAGTGTAGACCTTATAAATAACTGAATTAGAAGGAAAAATATATTAAATGGAATTTAATACACTGAATAAAGTTAAAGTAATAGAATAAGCAAACTAATAAAATGAATAATAATGATATCTGTGAAAGGGAAAAACACAATGATATTTGAGGTACTGTACTAGAATAAGCTATTAAGTAATCTGTGGTATTCAGAAAAAATAAATAGTGGCATAGGAAACAAAAGGACTGTTTCTCCCCAGCATACAGAGATAGCGTTATTTAATAAAGCCATGGAGTCGCTGAAAGAAGTGCACGTGAATTCTACCAAATTCGGCTTGAATATGAAAAAGCAAACTGGATAATGGAGGACAACATTACCCGGTAAATAGGATAAATAAAATAAACGATTCAGGGAGACAATTAGGAATTGGAACAATCACATAAAACCATAATAAGAAGCTCAATTTACCAGCATTCTATCAGAGATAGAATATCAGAGATTCTAGCAGAGCTATAGAAAATATCTGTTGTAGGTGTGGAGCTAACAAGTATGGGAAAAATAAGTGTAAGATGACACTGGAACTTAGTGCGGTAGCAGGAAATGCCGCTATACAAGAGTTTGCATCTTTGTCAAAAGAACAAACTAATAGTTTTGAGGTTAGTAAGAATGAAATTGTCACCTGGCGGTGTATAGTCTTTGATCGATCAATGAATGGTTCATAGAGATTAAAGTTTATATATGATGAAATAAGTATTAGATCACGTTTTACCTGACTTCTAGTAGAGTACCGATGGGATTTACAAATAGTCCCACTTGGAATGTTTTTGCATATAAACAATGGTTTCAGTGGTGATAAAAACGTGGATAATTTGTTATTAGCGTCAAAAGACGGAAAATAAACGTATATGAGAAATCACCACCTTGGTAAAATTAGTTGGAGGAAAAGCAAAATGTAACATATTGGTGTTTTCAATTTCTAAGGGTAAGATACAGATAACCGACCAGGAAGAAACTATGCGTTCTCTGGCATGGCTAAAACTTTTATCGCATGACCAAAAAGTAAGGGGATTTTAATTGTGTTAGACATTCAATACCATTATTCTCTGAAACCGCTTATACAATAAAATCCATATATAAGTAATACTATTGGCTTGCTGATTAAAAGGTAACATTGTGAATGTTAACGAAATGTACATTTCTTTTCCAGAAAAAAGGGGTTTAATTTTCTCTGGTCAAAATGTCATTGGAGACTGCAGTACTGAGGAAAGCAGTTACAGATATCCGGCCACTTTAAAAGTCTTAGTATCTGGATAAGGCTAAAAATTGAGTTCTGGATAAGTGAGGCCAGTTCCTGTGTGTTCTTGGCCTATGGTTCACTAGTTAGCATACACCTTATACCGTGAATGAATGTGCGATAGTGGATTTATTTTGGAAGGGGTTTTTTCAATTCAGTTTCAAATTGGGTATGCAGAAGGATGGAAATGTTTTTGAAAATGTATTTAAGTTGATTCTAAAGAAAAGGGAGTGGAAACATTTTAATGGTGTCAAATGCCCTGAATCCTAAGAATTTCCCTTGAAGACTAATCAACTTCACTAGAAATTGTTGGAACAGGTGGGATTTAATTATAAAAGGATTAAGAAACACCAGTCTCTATTCAAAGTGTACAATCACTTTGAAATTCTATTATTTCCTTGGGAAAATGATGAAGAGTTATAATCTTAAATTGACTAGTTACTCAAATAGGTTAATTTTTTTATTTAACATGGGTTCATAGGAGAAATTATCAGTTCCCTGGGGTTATGGTCTATGGGTAAATACACAAATGTGCTTTGTTCATTCTGCATATAAAAGGGAAATATATGTTAACAAGGGATGACAGTTACTCCAAATGGTTTATTGGAGTGTGGGTCTCTGCGAGGGTTATGTTGATAACTACATAATCTGTAACTCTACTGAGAGATCGGCAGTAGAATAAGGGAGTTATCATGGAAGGTGACGTCAGAATGCTTTAATGCATGGGAGAGATTATCACCACAACAAGTGTGTGTGTGAAGCTCAAACCCACCCTACTGGCTGAAAAGTGAAGGACAACTGTGTCTGATGACCTGTGAACTGTATCTAAAATAGACATGCGGGAATGATATGTGCTGAGAGAAGACTAAAGGGGAATGAGTTACTGACCTTTTATTACCAGGCCACTCATGACAGAAAAACAGAGACAAAAGGGTGTATTGGAAAATAGATATTACTGGTACTAAAAGTTTTTAGTATAAATGTTAATTAGTAAAGGGATGATGTGTATTGAATAGATAAGGTCAAATTTGAGTTAAAGTAAGCACTAAGGACTATTATCCTGAATATTGGGTTGGACAATTTATAAACAATGTTTAGTTATGATTTGGATATAGGACTGCTTAAATTTACTAGGCCTAGGGAAGCTCTGGAAACTAATCCTGAGACAGGGTGATTGACAGAATTTACAGAATATTAGATTAAAGGTTTTTGTTTATTTTGTTTTATAATGTCATTGTAATTGTAATGATAAATTGGAATGATATAAGTAATTGAATAAAAGGTATAGTCTGTTGTGCGATAACACCCAAGGATGAAGAAGAAAGAGACCAACATAACATGGGCATAGAACGAAACGGATGGACGTTTTCCCCAGGTTTAATTACATTACAAATAGTGGTAATTTATTGCAAATATGCAGTTATTATAATTTACTTTTCTATTTTTTCTTGTTTGGTCAATTTATTTTTGTTTTGAGGAAAATAAGTGTGTATATTGTTCCTGAGGAGGGACTGATATAAATTGACTAAAATTGATTTGAGAATGTTTAAGTATGTATCAAACTATGGAAGGAAATTAGGAGTAGTGACTCATGTGTTATGGGTTAGAAAAACTAACTACATTGGGGATATGAGGGGGATCATAAATGAAGGTTATGGTATTGAAGGGGCGTTATTTCTAACAACTATGAATATTATTAGAGAAGATAACTCACAGAAAAGGAAGGACAGTTGGCCATGTAAAAATATAGGAATATAAAATATAGGGACAATTCTAAAGTAAATAGAACATTACACATACCTAGATTATGGTAAAATAAATAAGTGGTGGCATTTTGAACACTAGAGCAAAACTTTAAGAAACTTATGACTTAGTTTTGTTAGGATTGGATATTCTGATTACATGTTATTCTTACAGCAGTTGCTGTAGGACCATAATTTGGCTATCATTATGAATATTTATGTGGCAGGAGACCAGGTATTTGAGACAGAATGTTTACATAGGGCTGTTATTTAAAAATTAAGATTTAGTGATCTTGCTATAAGAAGACGGTCTGTTGTCAGGAAATAACCCATGTGTTAGTGTATGTCCTCAGGAAAAAACAGCACATAAGAGGCCAGATGGAAGGGCATGGGCTGAATTCTGGAGACTGAGTGTACATCAAGATACACCAGGCTGGGGGTATACTTCTTACAGCACCTGCAGTGGTAAAGATTGTCATGTCTCTCTTTGGTGGGTGCATAAGTCTCACAAGAGACTGAATAATGGGTGAGCTGGAAAACACCATGACAGAGGACGTGGAACCAAAGAGAGAGAGAGAGAGAGAGAGAGAAAGACTAGATTCCACTGTAGACATACTGGGTTGAGTTTGGGGGCTACTTGTTTTATTTGTTAATGCATCATGTGAAAAATAAGATGTTAGGGTAGTTGTACTCTAAACAACATGTTGAAGGCTTGATGTGAAAGCTTATACAGTGTTGAATTATTTCAAGAAGAGATAATGTTGATTAAGGTTATGCACCTCAGTTGAAATCGAGCAGATGGGAAACTAAGTAAAAAATGACATGATTTGGGAACACCTCTCAGAACCTGGGGCAGAAAGGGGAGTCCAGCATAAAAGTATCCTGGAGGCATAGAGTCAGGTGAAGAGAGAGTGGGAATTGTCATGGTCTCAGATTTCAGTTTTCATGAATATATTCATGCATAGCACATAACATTGTCAATACTGTTTTGTTTTGTCTTTTGCTTTCCAAGTCTTATGTTTAGGAAACCAGATGGAGAAGGGCTCGCCAGCTTCAGCTGGAATGTCAGTTTGTTGTGTGATGAGTGATGGAAGTAAGAGGATGTATGGTGTAATCATAGAACAGAGGCCAAAGTCTGAATGCCTCACAAAAAGAAGGCAGAAACCTGAAACAGGACGAGAGGTTCCACGTCTGATGATCCAAGGGGACCAGAAGGACCTCTCCCAGTGATACCAGGAGATCTAGTCTACGTTTGAATGTTCCGGAGGAAGTGGGATCAACCGAGGAGAGAAGGACCCTACGAGGTGGCCGCAGCAACAAACACGGCCGTCCAAGTGAAAGGAAGCAAGACGTGGTACCATCTGAATCACTGCACCCGAGTCCCAACAGAAAGAAGGACACAACCATATAGAGATGGGGACACAGAGGATGCTGATCCATCAGGCAGGAGCCCGGAAGGAGCAGAAACAGCGAAAGCAATCGAGACGCCAGGGAGGAGCCAAGAGAACAGCAGACCAAGTGAAAGCCAAAATACGACAGGTGCATCACCTAATGCACCCAGAAGAAGACGAAGGAGAGACAACACTGGAGAGAGAACCTGCGAACAACCAGAATTCTCTCCTGTGGGGCCAGAGAGTCCAGCGATGGGAGGGAGTAACATGCCTGCTACTCTTGATGGCATACCTGTTGTGGCAGACCTCTTTGACAGAAGCCCTCCCCAGTGGGACCCCGAAGTACCACCTGCAGAATGGGAACATCTCTTCCCTGAAATTGATACCCTTCCAGATGGAAGCCCAGTCCGGCCTGAGGAGGGAGCCTCAGGGGAAGAAAGAGGAGGAGAGGCCTCACAAGGAACAGAAGGAGAGACCCCACAAAGAGGAGGAAAAGTCCCGCTGAAGAAAATGGGGATTTCCCCACAACTGACTTTTCCGCTCTTGAATGGTCTCCTTAAGCAATGGCTTTTTTCTGTCCATTCTTCCGTAAAGCCCAGCTCTGTGGAGTGTATGGCTTAAAATGGTCTTATGGACAGATACTCCAATCTCTGCTGTGGAGCTTTGCAGCTCCTTCAGGGTTATCTTTGGTCTCTTTGTTGCCTCTCTGATTAATGCCCTCCTTGCCTGGTCCATGAGTTTTAGTGTGCGGCTCTTTCTTGGCAGGTTTGTTGTGATGCCATATTCTTTCCATTTTTCATAATGGATTTAATGGTGTTCCGTGGGATGTTCAAAGTTTCTGATCATTTTTTATAACCCAACCCTTATCTGTACTTCTCCACAACTCTGTCCTTGACCTCTTTGGAGAGCTCCTTGGTCTTCATGGTGCCACTTGCTTGGTGGTGGTGCCACTTGCTTAATGGTGTTGCAGACTTTGGGGCCTTTCAGAACAGGTGTATATACACTGAGATCATATTGCACACAGGTGCACTTTATTTAACTTGTTATGGCTGCAATCCCAATACCGGGATCGATATGACAACTACCAGTGAAAATAGAGGGTGCCAAATTCAAACCACAGAAATTTCATAATTACAATTCCTAAAACATACAAGTGTCTTATATAATTTTAAAGGTAATCTTGTTGTTAATCCCACCAAAGTGTCCGATTTCAAATAGGCTTTTCAGCAAAAGCACTACAAACGATTATGTTAGGTCTCCACCAAACCACAATAAACACAGCCATTTTCCAGCGAAATATAGCATTCACAAAAACCAGAAATAAAGATAAAATTAAATCACTAACCTTGATTTATCTTCATCAGATGACACTCATAGGACTTCATGTTACACAATATAAAACAAATCTGAGTTTACATTGGCTATTTAGATTCACTAGTTCCAAAAACATCAAGTGATTTTGCATAGCCACATCGTTTCAACAGAAATACTCATCATAAATGGAGATGATAATACAAGTTATACACATGAAATTATAGATATATCTCTCCTTAATGCAACCGTTGTGTCAGATTTCAGAAAAAGTTTACGGAAAAAGCAACACATGCAATAATCTGAGACGGCGCTCAGAACAGAAGCCAAATTAGCCGCCATGTTGGAGTCAAAAGGAACCATAAAATACATGATAAATGTTTGCTTACCTTTGATGAACTTCATCAGAATTCAGTCCTAGGAATCCCAGGTCCACAATGAATGCTTGATTTGTTCGAAAATGTCCGTTATTTATGTCCAATTAGCTACTTTGGTTAGTGCGTTTGGTAAACAATTCCAAAGTCACAAAGCGCATCCACTATAACGTGATGAAATGTCTAAAAGTTCTGTAACAGTCAGTAGAAACATGTCAAATGATATACTGAATCAATCTTTAGAATGTTGTTTATACATATATATTGAATAACGTTCCAACCGGAGAATTAGAATGACTTCAAATGAGCGGTGAAACTCAGGTGCTTCCCCTGTGAACGTGCATAGTGAATGCATGGTCAACACGTGGCAGTGGTGACTATTTCCTGTGTCATTCGACACCCCTTCACATTAGAGTCATCAGACAAAGTTCTATTGACTGTTGACATCTAGTGGAAGGCGTAGAGGAAGTGAAAACTCATCCATATCTCGCTGTAATTTCAATGAGAGCTTGGTTGAAGATCTGCCACCCCCAGAAAAAAAACAGGAAGTGGAATTTCTCAGGTTTTTGCCTGCTATATGATTTCTGTTATACTCAGACATAATTCAAACAGTTTTAGAAACTTCAGAGTGTTCTATCCAATACTAATAATAATATGCATATATTAGCAACTGAGACTGAGGAGCTGGCTGTTTACAATGGGAACCTTTTCATCCAAGCTACTCAATACTGCCCCTGCAGCCATAAAAAGTTAACTAATTATGTGACTTCTGAAGGTAATTGGTTGCACCAGATCTTATTTAGGGGCTGAAT
The DNA here is from genome assembly GCF_018296145.1 of Oncorhynchus tshawytscha. Lineage (NCBI taxonomy): Eukaryota > Metazoa > Chordata > Actinopteri > Salmoniformes > Salmonidae > Oncorhynchus > Oncorhynchus tshawytscha. Next base: position 41,697,238 of record NC_056437.1, on the reverse strand, counting down.
ACATATGCACGCACCACTTGTCCGTTTTTTTATTTATTTTTGAAACAAGTAATTTTTTTCATTTCACTTCACCAATTTGGACTATATTGTGTATGTCTATTACATGAAATCCAAATAAAAATCCATTTAAATTGTAGGTTGTAATGTTACAAAATAGGAAAACATGCCAAAGGGGATGAATACTTTTTCAAGGCAATGTAGCTCTAGAAAGAGGCCCAAGTGCCCGAGTTGGATGACCGCTCAAAATGTATTTTCCCAGTTGGAGCTCATTTTTTTCTCAGAGTTCCCAGCTGTCTTGAACTCACTAAAGTCAGATTCCCCAGTTCTGACTTAACAGTTGTTTTGAGCGCGGCAGAAATCATGCTGGATTGACAGCAAGGCAATGTTGAATGTTTATAATTTTAAGCTTGGAAAAGAGACCCTTAAACCCAGACTTGGGACCACACAGCCACTCCACTGAATAGCAGGCTAGAGATTGCTTTGCCATGCTTGCAGTTAGCCACGGATTCCTTCCAAACCACTAATTGTTGAATTTGCAATTTCAAACTTGTTTTGTAATGTTTTTGTCCAATGGCCGATGAGCACCGATACGTTTTATCATTAATTTCTCTTCATTATTTATCTTCATATGACAAGGATTAAAAAGGATTTGTCAGTAGATTGTCGTCTTGATTCATCAGATTTTTTAAGTGGGATGTTGACATGATCAGTCCAATCAAAGCTACTGTAGAAATAACATGATTTGACGTCATTTATCTGTGGACAAAGTAATTACATTGGATGGGCACTTTTAATGTAACTCTATAGCAGCACCCAAGGGGCTTGAATTTTCGAGCTCTACCCTTAGATTTGGAGGTGACGTAGTGTCCTCATGAGTGACAGAACACTGAGCTAATCACAGCGCAAGTAGAGAACATTACCAACCTCTGCACTCTGTATATTCCGCTGGCTGCCCCACCACCACAGAAAGCACTGAGCTAGGCTGAAACACCTGCAAGAAAAAAAGAGACCACGTGGCTTCATTAACACAATGATTTAAAAAAAAATGTCATGCCAAAATAACATGCAAAACAGGCAACTCCAAAATGATGGGTCGCCACTGATTAGTTGAATAGTAAAAAAAAAAATGTAATCTCATGCAGCCAAAACTCAACAGAGCACACCACTAGGCAGAATGTGGTTGGATTGAAACAGAATACAGGAACGCTATAGTTTAACACTATGTCAGGTGTTAGTTGTGCAGAGGTGAGAACGGAGTCACTGAGAACTGAGTAAAATAAAGAACTTTACTCTGGAAAATAATCAGGAAAAATAAATCCACGCAGAGATCACAAACCCTAACACAGAACACAAACCAGGAACAATTACGCACAAAACATAATGGGAACCAGAGGGTTAAATATGGAAATAATAATAACTTAAAGGGTACCAAGTGTGTACACTCAAGACATAACAAATGGAAAACAGAAACATGGATCTGTGGAAGCTAGAAAGCCTGTGACGACGAGCGCCGAACGCCGCCCGAATAAGGAGAGGCACCAACTTCGGCGGAAGTCGTGACACACTATCTGCTAACAAAACAGTAATTCAAGAAGATCTAAATGCATATTCCCATGAAACTGATTGAGATCGATTGGCTTGCAGATACAGTTTGACCTGTCACAGGTAAAACATGAAGAATTATCATTAACGATTTACATTAATGATTGCTTATTTTGAAATGAGGTATGCCTAACTTAGTGTGTTTGAGGGTATTTAAAAATAGAAAATGGTAGTGAGATTCAATAGGCTACATCTGCTGCCAACTAATGTTTTCATATAGGATACATTGGTCCGCGTATGTCCAACAGCAAAAGTACCTTAATGTCCCACATTTGGGTATTTTAAATGTTTTCACGCTACTGGAAGGCGAGGAGACATATGCCTATCAGCTGATTTTCCAGAGAATACCTATCCACTGAACGCTTTTCTAAATAATTGTAAGTATTTTCAAATTGGCTTTGATCTTACTCGGCCAGACATGACGTACAGTTGAAGTCGGAAGTTTACATGCACCTTAGCCAAATACATTTAAACTCAGTTTTTCACAATTCCTGACATTTAATCCTAGTAAAAATTCCCTGTCTTAGGTCAGTTTGGATCACCACTTTATTTTAAGAATGTGAAATGTCAGAATAATAGTAGAGAGAATGATTTATTTCAGCTTTTATTTCTTTCATCACATTCCCAGTGGGTCAGAAGTGTACATACACTCAATTAATATTTGGTATCATTGTCTTTAAATTGTTTAACTTGGGTCAAACGTTTTGGGTAGCCTTCCACAAGCTGCCCACAATAAGTTGGGTGAATTTTGGCCCATTCCTCCTGACAGAGCTGGTGTAACTGAGTCAGGTTTGTAGGCCTCCTTTTTGGCACAGCACAGAAATGCCCTTATCCAGATGGTGTGACAAAGGCATTTGCTAACATACCTGCTAACTTTCTATGTTGTTACTTTAAGGTTGGAACCAACATGCAGTACCTCCAGCAGGAAGAGAGGCAAGAACCATGCGTCCACCAGCTCAGGGACAAGCTAAACTATTTAAAGCCCTGTGTTAGGTTTAATGTAATTGCATTGCTGGACTTTTTGAAACTTCATGCATTTGTATTGTTTTAAAAATGTAGAAATAAAAGGAAATGTATGGTTTAATCGGGATCGGTGTCCCTTCCACGGGACGGTTGAGCTAACGTAGGCTAATGCGATTAGCAGGAGGTTGTAAGTAACAAGAAAATGTCCCAGGACAAAGACATATCTGATATTGGTAGAAAGCTTAAATTATTGTTAATCTAACTGCACTATCCAATTTACAGCAGATATTACAGTGAAAGAATGCCATGCTATTTGGAAGAAGAAAAGTTATTAATAAACAAATTAGGCACATTTGGGCAGTCTTGATACAATATTTTGAACAGAAATGCAATGGTTCATTGGATCAGTCTATAACTGCACATACACTGATGCCATCTAGTGGCCAAAATCTAAATTGCATCTGGGCTTGAATAATATTATGGCCTTTCTCTTGCATTTCAAAGCTGATGGTACAAAAAAGATATGAAAGAACAGTTGTTTTTTTCTTTGTATTATCTCTTACCAGATCTATTGTGTTGTATTCAACTACATTCCTTTCACATTTCCATAAACTTCAAAGTGTTTCCTTTCAAATGGTACCAAGAATATGCATATCCTTGTTTCAGGGCCTGAGCTACAGGCAGATAGATTTGGGTGTGTCATTTTAGGCGAAAATTGAAAACAGGACAATAAGAGGATTAAACAATGTTCTCTCATGATCCACAGTTTACTGTAGAGTGTGTGAGGTATTTAAATTGGTCGATGGACCTGCAAAGCTTGCGTTTGTGTGTGTGTGTGTGTGTGTGTGTGTCAGAACCAAGATGATTTGGAGTAGTCCAACCTGAGACTACCGCACCAGGTATTCCACTTCTGTTCCCATGCTGCAGGCCAGGTCTTGATTATAAACTTCTACAATGGGGCTAACCATTTTGTGGCAGATTTTTCAGCGAGAGAGTGGATGAGTGTGTCAAAGACCACACAGTATGGCTTGTTTTTGTTATCTGCATGTTTGTGTACTGAGGATCATGTAACTTGGTTCGAGAAGAAAGACGCTTTACATTTCTTTAGGTTGGCGCTTTCTTCTTGGTGTAACGTCGTCCCTAGGCTATTGCACACATCCCAGGCTTGTATGTGCTATCAACCATTCCAAAGTTGGCCTTAGTGGGAGTGACAATACAATTCTATAGGTAAAGTATTGGTCATCATCACTATTTAACACAGTCAAAAATTCATAATTATTGCTAAACCCTGCCCATTACCACAATTTAACTTCATAAAACTTTATTTTAAACCTAACCCTAACTAATGAAGGCTAAGTTTGATGCATTGATCCACCAGACCTTCCTTGCATTTGGGCAGAAGTGGGAACAAGATTAGGTGTAAAGTGACTAACATGACATCACTTTAGAGCTTATGTCATCATTCAGCACTACATGTCTATCTTCATAAAGCACATGTTTACATCATACTTGACATAGTCGGTTATGTCACATTTGACCTTGGTGATTATGTCACACAGTTATGCCACATTTATGAACCCTTTATAAAGCAGGAAATAAGGTTATAGATGCTTTGTAACACATGTATGTAGTTCTTATGAAGGCATTATGAAGGCTTTATGAAGCCTTTATGAGCCGAATGTCATTTAAAGCGAAACCCTTAAACCCTTAATACATAAAGATCAGTGGTGCACTACTCTCGTCCTTGAGGGCAGAAATGGTGGCTGCTTTTGCTTTTTTGTAACACTTTATTGATCATTTAGCCATTGATTGGCCTGACCATAAAATCATTGACTCTCACAGCTCAAAACTTATGGCAAAAAAGGGAAAACTAGTAGAAATTGCTGCCTTTGAGGGCTTGTGTTTAGTATCATGGTGGCAGTCGTGAGTAGCTGAAGCTATCAGTATAACTGATTCTCTGTTGCTTCAATGAATGATTGATTGCATTAAAAAAGCCAACAGATGAACCTGTTCCTTTGACAGTGAAACATTGTCACAGATTGCGGTTTTGCAACATTCAATATACTTGAGTGAACCAATTAAATTGTTCATCATTAAATGTTCTGTGTTAGATTGGACAAATTAATATACTGTGGTAAATGTATAATTCAGATTTCTTCAATAATGAGTTTCACTGACAGCTACTTAACAATACATGACAAGAGTATTTGGCGTTTTTATTCAGGAAGAAAGAAGGAAGCGATAAAACTAATCACTGATGCTTTCTGAAGACCTATGCATTGTTAAGTGGAATAATTGTTTTGGCAGTTTAATCTATTATACTTACAATATGTATAGTTACCTTAGAAACTAATGTAGTCACACATCCACTCTGAGAAATGTGGGTGACATTGTCCATTGGCCCTGAGGCCATTGTGCTTGCTAGGCCCCTAAGCTGGCCTATGGTACCACTAGGAGCCATGTCATGCTTTCACCAGTGTCTTCCTCCCATCAAAGCCTCTTTTGCTCGATGGCCAAGATGATTTCAGTAAATGTGTTGCCTGGAATCCTCTTCTCCCCGCAGATGATGAGGTTTGCCAAGAGTTGGCAGGCCATCACACACACACACACACACACTGGAATCAGAATATGTTGGCCACAATTCCTCTGATGCCTCATTTGATATTTTTCTATCTGGCTCCTTCAAGCATATCCATCCTCCCTGGAACCTCTCAGCCAGACTTCTCCCTCTTTTCCATGCAACAGATTTTACGCCTGCTCTCCATCCCTCCTACACAGGCTAGTTTTGGTTTAGATGCCCTGTTGCACCAGGCTCCAAACCATCACCTGCTGCCTATAAAACCTTTGACTCACTGCTGTTATATTCACTATAATGATAACCAGAATGTCTTGTTTTGTAGTTGTGATCAAGAGTAGAAGTCTGCCTTTGTTAGCACAAGTGTACCCAGGCTTGCTCTGTAGTGCTGCTGTCACCTATGGGAGCGTGTCAGTGATACACAGTGAGGGAGTGGAAGGGAGAGAGAGGGAGAAAGAGAGACAAAATAGGATACATACAGTATCTCACCGAGCATGTTGTGCCTACTAAGATTCACCTAGAATCTACTGCACTAGACTGCTCTCTTTCTACACCACCCCCTCTCTCCCACACGGTTTCTTTCCTTTTGTGATTTTTGTTTCTTTCTCAATTCCACTTTGTCTGCACCCATCTCTCCATTCCCTTGTTTCTTTCTCTGTTGTTTGTGTTTGTTTGAGTGAACGCTACAGAACATGTCTCCTTTGGCTTGTTTATCGCCCTCAAGCCTTGCTATGAGCCGTGCACTAATGAAGCCCAGAGTTTATAGCAGGGTCTTATTGACCACGTTTATACACGCATAGTATTCAGGATAATAGCTCATATTCCGGTTAAGGTCTTACTCAGGATAAACTGTTTCCATGCAACTTTGATATCCCACTCACGAGTATCCCTGTATCCATGAATAAACAGAATATTCCTAGCTTACCCAGGGACGGTGGAATATTTTTTTTGGCAGGGACTTGTGAAAATAAAAAGTTAAGCCTCATTTAAATATTATTCTGCTTATAATTTCTGACATTAGGTAAGCTATTTGTTAGGCATCTTGTCTATAATTAGATACATGCAGCTTCTCTTCTGTCATTACTTAATGCTTTAGACTACAAAGTAAAGCCTTACACACCAGAATGTAATAAATCGATAGAATGAATGCATAATCAACAATAATTGACATCTGTAAAGTTCTCTATCATTTCTGCTTCCCATCTGAACTTCAAATGTGATACTATGTGGCTGACGTTTTACGTGTTCCTATCCAATTGTGTTTTTTTGTTTGTTTCTTTGCGTTGTTTGTACCGTATTTTTCAAACTTATTTTGTACATACTGTTGCTGCTACTGTCTCTTATGAACAAAAATAACTTCTGGACATCAGACTTGCGATTACTCACCACGTTCTGGCAGAATCTTATTGTTCCTTTAACGAGTCTGATGTGAATGACATACTGCTTTCCCGGGAACAGGCCCAGATCCCCGTCATTTTGTGACGAGAAGGCGGAGAAAAAGGGGCCGGAGGGCGGGCTGCCTTCTGAGAATTCGTAGGCGATCGAATAAACACCCACTGCCTTCCATTCTGCTAGAAAACGTGAAATCTTTGGAAAATAAAATTGATGACCAATGCGGAAGATTAAAATACCAAAAGGACATTCAAAACTGTAATATCTTATGCTTCACGGAATCGTGGCTGAACGACGCCATTATCAACATACAGCTGGCTGGTATCGGCAGGATAAAACAGCGGCGTCTGGTAAGACAAGGGGTGGTGGACTATATATTTTTGCAAATAACAGCTGGTGCACGATATCTAAGGAAGTCTCGAGGTTTTGCTCAACTGAGGTAGAGTCTCATGATAAGCTGTAGACCACACTATCTACCTAGAGAGTTTTCAGCTGTATTTTTCCGTAGCTGTCTACATACCACCACAGACTGAGGCTAGCACCAAGACCACACTCAATGAGCTGTATTCCGCCATAAGCAAACAGTAAAACGCTCAACCAGAGGCGGCACTCCTTGTGGCCGGGGACTTTAATGCAGGGAAACTTAAATCAGTCTCACCAAATTTTTATCAGCATGTTAAATGTGCAACCAGAGGGGAAAACATTCTAGACCACCTTTTACTCCACACACAGAGATGCATACAAAGCTCTCCCTCGCCCTCCATTTGGCAAATCTGACCATAATTCTATGCTCCTGATTCCTGCTTACAAGCAAAAATTAAAGCAGGAAGCACCAGTGACTCAATCAATAAAAAAGTGGTCAGATGCAGATGAGAATCAGCTGATAAGCTACAGGACTGTTTTGCCAGCACAGACTGGAATATATTCCAGGATTCCTCCGATGGCATTGAGGAGTACACCACATTGGTCTTTGGCTTCCTCAATAAGTGTATCGATGACGTCGCCCCCACAGTCACCGTATGTACATACCCCAATCAGAAGCCATGGATTACAGCTAAAATCCACACTGAGCTAAAAAGGCTAGAGCTGCCGCTTTCAAGGAGCAGGACTCTAACCCGGTTGCTTATAAGAAATCAGGGCTTGCAAACCATTACAGACTACAAAAGGAAGCACAGCCGACAGCTGCCCAGTGACACGAGCCTACCAGATGAGCTAAACTACTTTTATGCTCTCTTAGAGGCAAATAACACTGACGCATGCATGAGCGCAAAAGCTGTTCCGGAAGACTGTGTGATCACGTTCTCCACAGTAGATGTGAGTAAGATCTTTAAACAGGTCAACATTCACAAGGCCGCAGGGCCAGACGGATTACCAGGACGTGTACCGCGAGCATGTGCTGACCAACTGGCAAGTGTCTTCACTGACATATTCAACCTCTCCATGTATGAATCTGTAATACCAACAAGCCAACCACCATAGTCCCTGTGCCCAAGAACACTAAGGTAACATGCCTAAATGAATACTGACCCATAACACACATGCCTGTAGCCATGAATTGCTTTGAAAGTCTGGTCATGGCTCACATCAACCCCATTATCTCAGAAACCCTAGACCCACTCCAATTTGCATACCACCCAAACAGATCCACAGATGATGCAATATCTATTGCACTCCACACTGCCCTCTCCCACCTGGACAAAAGGAACACTTACGTGAGAATGCTATTCATTGACTACAGCTCATTGTTCAACACCATAGCGCCCTCAAAGCTCATCACTAAGCTAAGGACCCTGGGACTAAACACCTCCTTCTGCAACTGGATCCTGGCCATGTGGTGCCAGGACAACAACCTCTCCCTCAATGTGATCAAGACAAAGGAGATGATTGTTTCACCACAGCCCCATTCTCATCGACGGGGCTGTGGTGGAGCAGATTCAGCGCTTCAAGTTCCTTGGTGTCCACATCACCAACAAACTAACATGGTCCAAGCACACCAAGACAGTCGTGAAGAGGGCAGGACATACCTAAACCTATTCCCCCTCAGGAGAATGAAAAGATTTGGCATGGGTCAACAGATCCTCAAAAGGTTCCGCTTGGCCTCCGACCGCTTGGCACTACAGAGGGTAGAGCGTACAGCCCAGTACATCACTGGGGCAAAGCTTCCTGCCATCCAGAACCTCTATACCAGGCGGAGGAAGGCCCTAAAAATTGTGTAAGACTCCAGCCACCCTAGTCATAGACTGTTCTCTCTGCTACCGCACGGCAAGTGGTACCGGAGCGCCAAGTTGAGGTTCAAGAGGTTCCTTAATAACTTCTACTCCAAAGCCATAAGACTCCTGAACATCTAATCAAATGGCTACCCAGACTATTTGCATTACACCCCCGCCACACCGCTGCCACTCTCTGTTGTTATCATCTATGCATAGCCACTTTAATAACTCTACTTACATGTACATATTACCTCAATTACCTCGACTAGCCGGTGCAGCCGCACATTGACTCTATACCGGTAGCCCCCCCTGTATTTAGTCTCGCTATTGTTATTTTACTGCTGCTCTTTAATTACTTTTATTTCTTATTCGTATTTTTATCTTTTTTTTGTTGTTGTTAAACTGCATTGTTGGTTAGGGGCTTGTAGGTAAGCATTTCACTAAGGTCTACACCTGTCGTATTCGAGCACATGTGACTAATAACATTTGATTTGCTGTGAAACAGCCTGTGCAGACCGCGAAAAACAATAGTAAATGGGATAAGGATGGTTTATCTTTGTGTGCAGACTGTACAGTGGATGATTTATTGATTACCACCTAAGACTTAATAAACAACATGACTATGGCATGCGAACTTAGAAAGTAGGTCTACAAGGCAGGATGTTCCCAATGATATGCAAGCACCACTCGCCGCACAACTGAATATATCAAGCTATTGAAATCCCATTCTTGTAGTCATTCCACAAGTATAGGAGTCACAATTTACTCTGTACAATAACTACTTATATAGCTGGCTACTGACTGGGGTACTGCAGTACAATGATAGTGATCAGCTGAAAATTATGGAAGATGATGACTCATAGGGCATATCCCCGTTGGTACCAAAAACTTCACCATGAATAACCTCTAGATCTGTGATTTATTGCTACTTGTCAAAACAACAGCGTTTTGGTGCTTGTGCAGTTTATAAGGTGCTTGTTGAAAAAAATACAAGTAATATGATTATTGTGGTAGATGTTTGTGTCTATAGAACATTTTATGTTTTAGGTTTTCAATTTATCCCAAACTGTTTCTGGATATTGGTTTAAAATAGATGACATAACTGTTCTTTGGAAGAAACAGCAAATACCCAACATGTTATCTTTTTTGTGAATAGACTGAATACAATTTACTACCATACAATTGTTTTGATGATGGCATTTGTACGTATGAGTTTATATTCCCATTCAACAAGCTTGAATATGTTGAATTCTGTTTTGTGTTTACGTTTTCCTGTCGCCTTCCCCGGAGTTAGCAGATTTATATAATGAGATGACCAAATGACTGGCTGTGCCAGGTAGTACAGTAGATAGATCTAGAGGTTATTCATGGTGAAGTTGTTGGTGCCAACAGGGATATGCAGGACAGTATGAGCATTACGTCAGAGACACATTAACAAGACAAATGCTTTCCACATTTCCACTTCAAACCAACTGCATGGGTTGTCAACTCGCTCAGTCTTAATGATACAATAATAATACATTTAGATTATAATGCGCAGTCTTTCTCACCTAGAGATCACTCTCCTTAATCTGTAGTGTATCTGTTGAAAACAATCTGTACAGTGTGCAGCAGTTTTGTGAGCAACACAGTTTTGATGGTACTAGTATTTAACGCCGATTGCAGATGCCCCGCATACATACTCATTGGGAGATCATCCTCACAGAATTTAATATGCAAGAGAAGACTATCATCTCAAATTAACAGCTACTGACAAGGCAAGAGAAGGTGATTCAGGCAAGAGAATTTCATCCTGCACATCTGAAAGCTCAGCGACCCGTGCGCAGTAATGATTCAGCAGCAGCAGTGCAGATGCAAGGCCTAGCCCTGGGACAGTGCACAGCAACATGTATTCAAAAGCAAGGTACCGACTGCGGATCGCTTCCCTTAAATAGAAATCCTTTTTTTATAGACAACATGAAAAGGGAAGAAGTCTGCTTTGGAGAGCACAGCCCCTCTAGTAGACTTGGTAATACTGTGGAGAGGGATTTGAGAGCGTTGCTATTTGTTGCCTTGTGACATTTTAGAATAGATGCTACTCAACCAGCACACTATTATAGGTATATGTCCTAGGCTGTTTCAGAAGAAGCTTTGGGGGTTCAACACAGCATGAGAAGGTGAGGAGGGATATTTAGTGCATTTAAAGTAAAAGGATTCAAGTTCCAGGTGCTTTGAGGGATGAGACACATAATTGATGGCCGGGAAATTGCAGCTGCTTAAACCAAACCATGACAGAGAACTCAGAATTCCAAACAGGGAACGCAGAATTCCAAAGAGCCTTCTCACTGATTCAACCTTTTTTTTTGTTCGGCTCGTACTCCTGGGAATCCTTGCTTCAATTGCCCTGCCGAGCTTCTCTGACAGGGAAGATATGCCTTGTTGTCAATTTGGATTAGGAACAAGGAGATGTCAGGCAATGGCCCTACGTATATTATTTTCAAAAGGTGCAGTAGCTATGGGGGACATGCAAGAGCTGTCTTAGGAGGAAAAAACATTATGTCAAGTGTTTTGATTTTGTAGAGAGTTAAAGCCATCTGCTTCTCTGACAGTGACATTGGCAGTGTTTTGATGATGCAATACCAGCACCAACTCCTGTCACACTTGGTTCTCTTGGGCCTTAGTGTTCATACCTATCTAACGAGTTTGCTATTTTGAGGAGAAATAATAACATTTCTATATTAACAAGACATCCTATTATTAACAGCTTCCAAACACTTGTCTAACTTGTTATTTCGGCGATGTAAATTATACACTATTTTGGTTGCGGCTTATAAACAAACCGAAGACTTCAAACATTAAAATCCCATAATGGGTATCCAGGTAGAGCTAAATGAACAAGGACTCAAATAATCCAAATTGGTGCAAGCTCTTCCTTTGTGTCAGAATGAATAGACAAAGATGATCTCAGTCGCTATTTATACTTGATACAACCAGGGAACCAGGCAACCACTTCTCCCCAGAAAAATAGTGAAAATTCCAATGGCAGACAGACAGGCAGACAACCAGGCAGGCAGGCATCCGGCTAGATTTGCATTTATCCTGCTGAAATGCTTTCAAGACGCCACCACTCTGTCAGTCCTTGAGGAGGAAAGAAGGCCGTCACTCAGTCTCTTCAAACGGGCCACGCTGCAGACAGCCAGATCACCAGACATGAAATACAGACAGCCAGGAGGGGTCGGAGGACTGGCCGAAGTGGTGAAAGAGTGTGTTACACAGGGTGGCTCAACGGCAGCGAACTGAGGCTACACTAGACTGGGAGTCTCGACTTCTCTTAGAGCCAATTAAGGAGGTGCAGGGTATTCTAAGACGGCCGTGTCTTTTCACCCAACCACAGGTGGTGCGTTGAGATAGCGCTCCAAGATCAAAACTGTCCCACATGGCATAGTCGCACAATGCGAAAGTGAAATGGGACGTATTTTTGAGGATCTTTAATTTCCATCTGAATGCATTTAATTTCTGAATTAATTATTTCAGTAGTCCTCAATCTCAAATGAACCTTGATATGTGATTCCATTGTCATGTTTGAGTATTGCCCCTCCAGTATCCTAAAATGTGTACTATTGAAAGCAGGGCTATTTAGATCCTAGAATCACTGTTCGATTTCTCCACAAAATATGAATGTCTCAGTCACTAAAAAGGTGTTTGCTGAAGATTGTCTGGAATAGGAGCATTTCATGATGTAGTGTAAGGGTTGGGTAGGTTACTTTCTAAATGTAATCCGGTACATTTACAGTATAGTTACCTGTGCAAAAATGTAATCAGTAAAATAACTTTTGGATTACCCAAAGTAATGTAATCTGATTACTTTTGGTTAGTTTTGGATGACTTTCCCCTTAATTAAGCGGCATTAGAAGACGATTGAAAGAGTCCATCAAACGCATTTGGTGTGTCATCATAGTGGTCTGTGACTTGTGGTCAGATTAGCTCAGGTGGAACAAACTTAAACTTGCACCTTTTTTCAACGTCATTGAGAAAAAAGAAAAGGTGTCATAGTGTACTTTTGCAAACATTCTTTCAGAATTTAAAAGTAATCCGAGAAGTAAGTATCTAGTTTTTCAAAGTATCTGTAATCTGATTACAATATTTTAGCTGGTAAGGTAATTGATTAGTTTGTTTTTTGTAATCAGATTACATGTAATTGATTATGCGTAATCAGTTACTCCACAACCCTGTTAGCCTTATACAGGCAACATACTGGCCGTTTCAGGATTTTGACGTGCAGTTCACACTTGAGAACAGGATAAAGTCTCTCACACTCATGCTTGCAAAATCTTGTCCTGTATAGCAGGTGAAAAACCTGCCTCAGCGCAGTTCATATGTTAAGTGTGACCTGGCTCTGATGTTAGAATGGTATTTCTAGACCATTGTGTTGTGCTTTCTCTATGTTGCACCATCATAGTCTCAGTAGAATCCTCTGAAAAGACAGGGACACCTCTTTCTTGTGTTACGAAATCAATAACTAGCCTGCTGATTTTGTTTTGCACTCGTGATGTCTAGAGGTCTTAGGTGTTGAATGTGCATATGCCCAGGGAGACAGTGACCTTACCTTGGTCCAGGGCCAACTCTTTTGGTCAGCCAGTCTAAGCGGATTATTATTTGTTCAGATAAATCTACACATAAATGTGTACCAAAGGCATGCCCAAACTAAAGACAAAAAAACAAACGAAAGGCCTCATGGCCACCAAACAACACAATCAGCCTCAGGGATTGCAAGCTGACAAACTGACTGGCGATCACTTAATTGGCAGCACCTGTCTTCTTATCAACCAGGCTCAGCATATCTGGACATGGTTGCTGCTGCCCCTAGGGGGAATGGAATGTGGAAGTGAACTGTAGTGTGTGGTCTAAACTACTTGACCTATTCCATATGACTAGTTGTCCCTGATATGTTGCTCTCCAATAACTCTACAGAAAGTTACTGAGAAAAGTGGTGCACACCTCAACTCTAGCTAACAAGCTAAGAAAACGATCTTCCTTTCATCTATCAAAAGGCTTAGTGTGGCTGACTTTCCCCGAGCTAGCCAAGCGGGGAAGACCTGAAGTTTACTTTCATGGAAACGGAGGTAAGCTCTCTGAAATATCAAATGAATGTTGCCATGTCCAGAAGACAGCTGTCCTCTTAGCTGGCCACATCGAACCTCTCCGGGGTGATGCTCAGCGGTACTGCACACCTTGCTTTCATCATTAAAAGATTAGATGATTCATGAAAACCACCAATTAACTGATTTGACTTCCAAGAGACATTGATGAAAAATTATCTTCAATTTTTTCTTTCCTCACTAAGTTGGTGAAACGGTGAATGAGTTGATGAGTGTGGCAACAACTTTCTGAACATAGTAATAAAAAAAAAAGATTTTTGCTAGATAATGAATTTAGGATGATAAAGTACAAAGAGTGGATGATTAGGGACACGGTATTACTTGAAAACAAACTACATGACCAAAATGCCCCTAGTGTCTAAAAACAATAGTGTAGACAGTAGTGTAGTGTAATGCTAGTATAGATGTTCAGTAGAAGGTATTGGTTCAGTATCGCACAACTTCATTGATTCAATTCGATAGAGAGAATCCTTCTATTTTCATTTCCAGAACATAATGATGGTGTTTAAACCTGCAGTGTTTGCGGTCAACACACACTACCTGATAAAAGTCAAAAGTTCTCTTTCCGAAACAAAAACAACAACAAGCATCAGTCTATTCTAGTGCCAAGTAATGTCATTCTCCCAAATACTACAAGTTGTTTTCCTTATCCCACGACAATTGGGGCCTGTCATGTGTAAGTGGTCCATCCGAGGAGTGCTTGGTGTCTTGACAGCCCCCCTTTATTTAGCCCCCATTCCTGTTTCCGCCTCATTCCACTGACAGTAGGAAAACGGCATATATATTTTGCCTGTTATTGAGGCGCCTGCTGACGTTATTTGAAATCAAGCATGACAACGTGGTAATAGCAGGAATTCAATCATCCATGTACCTGGCTCTCCTTCACTTGACATTAAACAAGTAGTGGTCTAGCTTACATCTTTTCTGAGGAAATCTGCAGTGATGTTAATAGCTCCTTTGTGAGCGTTGTTTCTTTCTCGTTTTTTTTTCTCTCTCTCTCTTTCTCCGAATGTGTTTATCCAAATGATCACAGTCCATCCTCCTCCAAATGCGGAGTCGAGACAAAAGTGGGGCCCCACTGTAATTTGGTCCCCAAAAAGAGATGTCCTTTGATGTGGCGGAAATGTTGCCAGTATTGCCAATATGTTCAGAATGCATTTCATGTATGGATGCATTAAAAAAAAAACAGCCTACCCCAGCAACAGAATATTCTGCGTTTTCATGTTCAGGTTTTGAAGATCAATATTCAGATTCTGGAAAGAGGCGAGAGCTTTCATTCCTTACCATTCTCTTATGGTAACAGTAAGTATCCTAATTTCGAAACGTGAACATATGAAAAGCATCTTATGTCATCTGAAAATGCAGAGCAGTGGGGACTGGTGATTCTTTACTTAGCCTACTTGTTATGATCATAGTAAGTGTATATGCCCATTTCAAAACTTAGAACTCAGGGGTTGAGGTTGTTGTGAAAAGCATCTTATCATCACTAATACTAAATATGTTAAATTTGACTTAGCAGATGGCGTAGACAGTTGTAGCACACCTGCTAAGTCTCTCGACGGTGTCGTATGCATCTATTCCTCCAATCACTGCAACCTATTAATCTCTTAATTATTTTATATTGCCACTCTTTGAAACATGAATTCATGAAACATTAATCACAATACTGTGACAACAATAAATGTTTCTATAATAAAACACAAATCAATAAATAAAAAACATATACATTATTATACATTAGTCCCATCTATCTTTTGTGACTGTGTTCTCAGTTCAATTATCATGTGCTGCAACCGGGAAGTTGCCTCTGTTTTCAAGCCTCTCCAAAATGAATACACTTTGATCTCTTTTGAAGTTGTCAGTTCAAAATAATTCTGTTCAGCCATCTACAAAAAAAAGCCAGATATTTTTTCTCTCTCCAATTGCTTTGTCATACTGACTGGCAGCTAGGATGAATAGCAATTAGGTGACTGTGAATAAGATGATCTACTTTTCTTTTCAACTGCGTCTACTATCTTCAAACACATATTTACCATACACTTTGCCGTCTTGTACGCACAGACACTCAGACACATATAACAGTTCAATGTAAATGTGGCAAAACACTTTTACTGTGAACAAATATTAATCATATCATTGATTTTGTACCTTCAAAAGAGAGCCTTTAGATTGCATCGTCACATTCTAACCTAGTTGCTTTTATTTCTGCTTGCATTAAAGATACAAAGGACTTGGATTCTTGTGATGGCAACATTTACATTTCATAACATGCACTTAATCTAAAAACTTTTGATTAATCGACTGCCTTAGTGAGTAGCCCAATATTTGCAGCCATCCCACTAGATACATTGCTATGTTTAGACAGATTCTGTGGCTAAAATGTAAATAATCTGCCTTTATTATGACTATTGCTATTGTCATGAGCTTGGTGCTATCGGTGAAGTGTATCCTTAAGGATGGGAGATTTGTGGTCTGAACCCAAGCTGAACTCTTCAGTATGTCTGAGCTGTGACAGTATGGTTAAATGCATTTACCTCATACAAAGCACTCTGAGGCTCCCTCAGTTCAATAAACATTTTGAAATCAGATCATGAAGATTGACAGTAGTTAATAACGTTTGTCATTGGGTTGTCTGATGCAAAATGCATGTTGGTATTACTTAATTGGCCTCTTACAGCCATCTTGTGTGTGATTAACAAAAACATGACTTGGTGTTCTCATTTTGGCCTCATAAATGTGGGCCCTGGCAGTGCTTAAGCAAAAGGTAGCCCCTAGCTTTGCTGCTGAGGACCGAGCGAAGTCAGTGATCTTGTCCCGCTCACTGCCCCCATTCTATCTAGCCCTGCCTGCATGCTATCAGAGCCAGCCACACTAATGTGATGGACAGTGGCAGGCATTCGCCACTTCTTTCTCCAACAACAGCGCTTCCAGATTTGTTAGCTTCACAAACATGGGCACCACGCAAAGCTTCTCTCAAGCCACCACCAGTCAATGCCAACCAGCGAGATAATAAGATGGCTGCCAGACACTGTCAATATTTCTCTCTTTGCACAGATAGCCGCCTGGCTAGCTGCTCCCTGATAAAAGTAATGTTGACTGAATGGGTTTGAGCAGGCCTCTGGTGTGGCACGCTAGACAGTGGGAGAGGAGAGTGAGGAGGAGCAGGTGGAGGAGAAACTCCAGTAAAGCAGTTAATTAAAAACAGACGCTGAGGGAATGTGGAGGCGGGAGAGTGCTGCCAAGCCAGTGCTGTGGTCTGGTCAGGACAGCACCCCATGCATGATTAAGGTGGCAGTGGCACTGCACTCTATACCACTATAACTCTAGTCTGTAGGGGAGAATGGGGTACGTTGAGCCAGTCTTGTTTCTAGGAAACCATACACAAAATTAATAATTTGACCAAATATTTAGGAAGAGGTCATAATTTCCTTGAGTCTGTGAAGGAAGAAACTAAATGGGAAAAGTGGTTAGCAAGTTAGGTCCAAAAACCAGATTTTCATCAAATGAATTTATTGTGTTAGAGGTTTCATGATGCTTGTAGCGAAACCAAAGTAAATAATTTAAAGATGATTCTATACGTCAGTTAGGGTCTCTATAAGTTTCAATATGAGGTCCTAAAGCCAGCATGAAAGTACATCCTTGTAGCTGTGTGGGCTAATATAGTCAAAATGTTTGCCTTGGGGTAAGTTGAGCCAAAATGAAGTGTTTTCTTCCCAGGCATAATGCAAGGCATTATCACTAGGATATGAGGTAACAACAGGGCCTGGCCTATGTTAAAAGTGTTTTTAAAAGTACCAAGTGTTTGTTAGGTGTTAAACCTGTGTTAAAAGATGCTCAAAAAAGCGATTGTGATTGGTTTTAAAAAGCTAGTGGTAATATTTAATTCAGTACAGAAATGTGTAGGCAGCTTAATTTACCCTGTCCTGTGGCTCAACTTACCCCATGAACCATCTGTTGTTTTCTCAACTGTAATGTTTACATGAATTCTGATTATTTCCAGGCATACACAACACCCTGAAATATACGTAGATATTTTTTTTTACAGTGAATACTATATTTCGTTTGATGGAGTGATGCTGAATGTAAAAATTGCAACTTACCCTACTCTCCCCTACTGGCCTAAGACCTGTGGAGTTGGGACATATTCGGGAGTTTTTCTTTTGATCATTCGACTGTGCACATGATTGATTTACGTGGGTCTGTCGGTCTAGTGTGGACCAAGCATTATTGATGTCATGTTGTTAATATAGAATGATCCAAGAACAATATTGACAAGGATGCTGCAGCGAATAAATATTGACAAGAGAGCAAACATGCTTAAAAATGTAGGTTTTATTATCTAAACATTCTGCCCATATATGGTTTTTGTACTTTATGCCTAGTGAAAGTCTACACACAGCTTACACAGCTGTCCCATTTTGCTGCCTTAAATGTAAAAAGCGGTTCAATTAGATGTGTTTCCCTACAGATCTACACAACCTGCCCCACATTTCTTAAGAAAATGTATTTTAAAAAATGCGGTTACACTTTACTTGACACTCACGTCATAACACGTTATGACACGGCCATAACCATGTCATAACTTGTCATTAAATGGTTATAACATTGTCATGACCCATATATTTACACCTGCTGTGACATATATTGCATATAAATCACCATTTTTATTTTAATCCTACCCTGTGATGTCACAGCGATGCCTTTTTTTAGGACTCTTATCTTTTCAAACACAGATCATAGAAACGTGCTGTTTTCACATATGTAGACACTGGTTTGGTGCTGGAGCTAATGAATGAGGTTGAACAGTGGCAGAATTGTCCTTAAAATCATAAATGATTCCTAAACAAATTTACAATTGACATTTTTTTTCAAAAACAATTGATACAGTGGGTATCATACTGTAAGTGTTAACCCCCATTAATATGTCATATATACGGTGTTACAAAGTGGGATTGAAATGGATTTGTCATTTTCACTATAAAAAATGAATAAAACACTTATATACCTTCATCAGATAAGTATTTACCCCCTTAAGTAAATACATGTTAGGAACACCTTTGGAAGCGATTACAGCTGTGAGTCTTCTTGGGTAAGTGACTCCACAAACACCTGGATTGTGCAATATTTGCACATTAGACTATCAATGTGTTGGGGATTATGGCTAGACAGCCATGTTCTAGTCTTGCCATCGATTTTTTTAAAAGTAGATTTGAGTCAAACTGTAACTTGGCCACTCAGGAATATTCACTGTCTTCTTGGTAAGCAACTCCAGTGTAGATTTGGCCTTGTGTTGTAGGTTATTGTCCTGCTGAAAGGTGAATTCCTATCCGAGTGTCTGGTGTAAAGCAGACTAAATCAGGTTGTCATCTAGGATTTGGCCTCCACTTAGCTCCATCCCGTGTCTTATTATCCGGGAAAAACTCCCTAGTCTTTGCTAATGTCAAGCATACCTGTACCATGACGCAGCCACCACCATGCTTGAGAAGAAGGATGCAGTTACTCAGTTGTGTTGGATTACCTCCAAACCTAAGGTTTTGCATTTAGGCCAAATAGTGTATTCCTTTGCCATGTTTTTTTGCAGTATAACTTTAGTACCTTGTTGCATACAGGATGAATTTGTATTCTGTATATTTGTATTCTTCTTTTCACTCTCATTTAGTTCATCATTGTGGAGTCACTAGAAGGTTGTTGATCCATCCTCAGTTTTCTCCCATCACAGCCAAGCCATTGAACAACATAGCTGTTTTCAAAATCACCAATTTCCTCATGGTGACATCTCTTTTGTTAAGCCACATTTGACTCCTGATCTAATTTAAGCCTGCATAAACAAAGCAGGGGGGGGGGTACTTGTGCAGCAACTATATTCTAGTTATTTAATCTATTTATTAGTAAACTATTAGTAAACAAAATTATTTACAGCTGTAATTGCTGCCAAACGGGCTTCCATCAAGAATGAACTCTGGGGTGTGAAGACATACACAATCAGACTTCTCTTTTCATCCCAGTGTTAACGCATGATTTGTAGTATTGTGCAATTTTATGTATTGGGTGCCAGGTACAACAAATCTAAAGAAAATATGCTTCTTAGGACTTTTTGGTCATATTTGTAACTTGGGTTAGTTGGGTACATTAATCCAAGACAGATTGAGGAGCTAGGGACTGCCCAAAGGCTAAATCTACAACCATAAACTATCTAACAGGAATTTAAGAGCTACTGTATGCTCACCTACTTTCTCCTTGCCAACAGAGTGCAGTGAAATGGAATGCAATCAAAGTCCTCTAGTTAATTATACGCTATGGCTTTTATTTGATGGATTCCTAATGTTTTAATTTATGTCTGTTTAATTAATCTTGTCACATTTAATAGCCAACCCTATTAATTTAACAAGGGAAAATGGAGCAGCAATCTTAGCATTGAAGGTAACAATGTTCTTTCAGAGGCCTACTGAATGTTTTTACAAAGCCCAAACTTATTGGCCTCTGGTTGTAATAGTGATTTGTGTGTTATTGAATGATGGTAGGTGTTCTGCATCGTGATATAGTTAATGCAATTAAATATCATCTATCAAAAACAAAGGTTAAGGAAAGATTGGTTTGATTAATTAGTTATTGTTTCAACTTGATTATTGTGTTGCCAGATTGCATAGGCATATTCATTTTTCTAATCTACGTTTATAGCCAACCTATGATAACACAAGGGCAAGCTGCTGAGCATGTAAAGTGATGCAGGTTCAGTTAATAGTTCAGAAGGTTAATAGACTTAAGACTGCCTCTTCCCAATGCAGTTTCCACATCAGATACTTCAATTCAAGTATGGGAACAATTTATTTTGGGTGAGGGACATACAGTAGGTTACTGAAACAGTGCCTTCAGAAAGTATTCACACCCCTTGACTTATTCCACAGTTTGTTGTGTTACAGCCTGAATACAAAATTGATTAAATAGTTTTATTCTTCTCACACAGCAACACACAATACCCCATAATGACAAAGTGAAAACATGTTATTTTTAAAAACTAATTTATTGAAAACGAAATACAGATATCTAATTTACATACTGTAGGTATTCAAACCCCTGAGTCAATACATGTTATAATCACCTTTGGCAGCGATTACAGCTTTGAGTCTTTTTCAGTAAGTCTAAGAGCTTTGCACCCGTGGATTGTACAATATTTTCCCATTATTATTTTCAAAATTCTTCAAGCTGTTACATTGGTTGTTGATCATTGCTAGACAACCATTTAAGTCTTGCCATCGATTTTCAAGTCAATTTAAGTCAAAACTGTAACTCGGCCACTCAGGAACAGTCACTGTCTTCTTGGTAAGTAACTCCAGTGGAGATTTGGTCTTGTGTTTTAGGTTATTGTCCTGATGAAAAGTGTCTGGAGGAACGCATACTGAACCAGGTTTTCCTATAGGATTTTGCATGTGAATAGCTCTATTTAATTTATTTTTTTATCCTGAAAAACTCCCCAGTCCTTAATGATTACAAGCATACCCATAACATGATACAGCCACCACTATGCTTGAAAATATGGCGAGGGGTACTCAGTAATGTGTTGTATTTGATTTGCTCCAAACATAACACTTTGTATTCAGTACAAAAAGATAATTGATTTGCCACATTTTTTTGCAGCATTACTTTAGTGCCTTGTTGCAAACAGGATGCATGTTTTGGAATATTTTCATTCTGTACAGTCTTCCTTCTTTTCACTATGTCTATTAAGTATGTAGTTACTCCACGATACTATGTTGCATTTCGCTACACTCGCATTAACATCTGCTAACCATGTGTATGTGACAAATAAAATTTGATTTGATTTGATTTTGTTGATCCATGCTCAGTTTTCTCCTATCACAGCCAATAAATTCTGTAACTGTTTTAAAGTCACCATTGGCCTAATGGTGAAATCCCTGAGCGGTGAATAAGTATTATAATATTTTGTATATTGTACTTGGTCAATGTCAGGCATATAACATCAGATGTTATTTGATCTCATCACCAAAAGCCCAGGAAATACTCTAATGCTGTCCAGTGAGTATACTATTGTTAAAGTACAATTGCCTGAAAGTGGCCATTGCGCCCGATGTCTTCTGCACTTGTATGCATAGTGTATGCACAGTGCACAGGTTATTAGCACAAGATTAGACTTTCTCGAGCTTTGAATCATTAAATAAAAGGTGAGTGTTTGAAGCTCCTCAATGTAATGATCCCCGGCAACTTGGAGAGTTCAAAGTAAATTGGCTAGGGCTAAAAAAGGACAATCATCTCAGAGTTTTCTCCAGTGATCAAAATAGAGAAATCAGCCAGCTATATTAAATAGAATTTCCATCACTGCTCAACCAGTCACACAAATAGGTTATCTAGGATAATGGCTGTGAGGCTTCATTACCTCCTTATCAAATTAGATTTATCTTTCTCATCGAGGCAGATTGGAGAATGATTACTGATTTAACCAAAAGAAGTCTCTTCAAAACTATTTAAAAAATGTAGAAATGACTCTAATGAAATGGAAATTAGTATTTTTCATCCTCAGACTATTGTTGGAAGATTGCTAAATCACTCCACATAAAAAGAGGAGTATAAGGAGATGAATTAAAGAGCTGTTTGTGTGTCTGTCTGACACTATCTTTTTGGAGTTCTGAAGCATATTTCACAGATAAGTTGAAACTCCATATAGTTAAAGTATAGTTGAAGTAATGAAACTTATTCTGGTATGCAGTTTACAAATAGCACAGATATACAGAACCACAAACGCTTTCTCACAAGGCAATCTATGTTATATGCTGTGCCAATGTCATGCCTGACATAATATAGTGTTCCAATTATGCATAGAAAGTGGATGGTGTCAAAATCATTAAAATGTGAACACAACTAGAGGTACAGTCACGTCCAAAATTATTGGCACCCTTGATAAAGATGAACAAAAAAGACAATATAAAATAACTGAGCTATATGAGATTGGAGAACACTTTGGGAGGGATCTTAGACCATTCCTCCAATCTTTCCAGATCCCTGATATCCTTATGGATAAACCACAGGTTTTCAATGGGGTTCAAGTCCGGAGACTGATTTGGTCATTGCAAAATGTTAATGTTGTGGTGAATTAACCCTTTCTATGTGGGTTTTGATTTGTTCTTAGGGTTATTGTCTTGCTTGAAGATCCACTTGCAGCCACGTTTCAGCCTCCTGGCAAAGGCTGCCAGGTTATTGGCTAAAATGCCCTGGCACTGGGTAAAGTTCATGATGCCGTTAACCTTAACAATGGCCCCAGGACCAGTGGAAGCAAAATAGCCCCAGAACATCAAATATCCACCACCATAGTTTACAGTAGGTATGGGGTTCCACTGGTGTGCTTGGCCAAAGAGCTCTATTTTCATGTCATTCAACAAATGTAAACGCCAGAAGTTTGCTAAACGGTATTGGCACTTGGATTAGAACTGTTGCTATGGTCAGATGACATGGAAATGATACCTAATGTAAAATATGGTGGTTGATCTTTGATGTTATGGGGCTATTTTGCATACACTGGTCCTGGAGCCCTTGTTAGGGTTGATTTGTGGTTAGGGACACCAGATAGCCTAGTGGTTAGAGTGTTGGATCAATAACCGAAAGGTAACTGGTTTGAATACATGAGCCAAAAAATCTCCTGATGTGGAGTCTTCAGTAATGTTTACACTTTGATAGCATTGAGAAATCCAAACAGGTATGTAGAATCATTGAACATCTAGTATGAAAAATACATCATTAGCCAGTGCAAGTGAGGATAAGATACACATGATATGTCTGCTGGGTGACAGGAGTAGTAGTTTCTTTGGGCATCACCTTAAGGGCTCATCAGTAATTCATGCTAGTATTCCCACAGTATTTGCCCTGGCAATTTAAGTCCCTGGTCTGCATGGGGCTTTAGTGGACAATCCAGTTCAACACATGGTCACAAACTCACTCAACAACTTAGAGGTAGCGCGCTCTTCCCAGCACTGGTGCCTGCCTCCCTGAATGATGAAATAGGAGGCAAACTAATAGATGCGACTGGAAGAAGGGCCCAAGAGAGGTCAAACGAGTGTACCAGTCAGAAGCTGTATACTCTTGCCAAGCCCCCTCAAGGACTCCTTAGAATGCATGACCTTAAATTACTCTGCCAGAGTATCTCCCTTCCCCGCTCTACACTTCAGCTAATTAGTCAAAAGTAACAAGGAAGACTAGCCTTTATTGGCTTTGGAATGCAATCAATCACCGCCGTGCACATAATTGATACAAAAACAGGCCAGAGCTAATTGTCCACTGAAATATACTGCCAGCCAATCAGTTCCATTATCTCTGCACAGGCCAGATGCTAAATTAGATGTAATGAAGTTATACATGTAGTAATTTGCTCGTTTTGGGAGGTAAAGCGATATGTTTGTTATCTCTTTGATTCTACATATCCTTGAGCCGCAGGTTGATTCATTTCTACTTTGATTGATGGTTTAATTGCATGATCCCGACAGGTTATTTTATTTATCATGTAAAAAGCTAATACCAATATATCTGATCATCAGAACTCTATATTAGAAGATGTGACAGGGAGAAGGTTGTAGCTGTTACGCCACCTTGTTTAACGAGGTGAGGTCCTCGGATAAATAACTAAATACAACTAAACAGGTTCTGAATATTTTTATTTTTTTATTTTACTAGGCAAGTCAGTTAAGAACAAATTCTTATTTTCAATGATGGCCTAGGAACAGTGGGGTTACCTGTTTGTTCAGGGGCAGAACAGATTTGTACCTTGTCAGCTCGGGGGTTTGAACTTGCAACCTTTCGGTTACTAGTCCAACACTCTAACCACTAGGCTACGCTGCCTAATATCAGGGTTGAGCGTGGAATTGATACGACAGATTGCAATATAAATATTTTATTTACTACAGGGTAATGGGAACACCTTATTTAATAATCAATAAATAATTGAAGCGCTCTGTACAGCTCATTAAACATCATCTTCAGCACTGTCGCTCACACAACATGCTATCAAACAGTAAGATTGATCAGCTTTCAAATAACATACAAAGTGCATACAGTTGAGAAATGTGCACTGCAGGGAGGAGAGCGGATCTGGAGTGAGATGTGTACTCGCTGCCAGCACCCTTAAAACCTTGTTCATGGAATTTGGATGAGGCTACACAGTCCCCACTCTCGTCCTTCCAGAGCGCACCAACCTGTACACCAGGAATGGGAAACTCCAGTCCTCGGGGGCCTGATTTAGGCCAGGGGCCAGGCCCCAATTTACATCTACCCGATGTAGAACAGAACACAACTATGATTTTTCACATCCCCAATGTCTCACATTTATGAAATGGATGGGGGTGTACAAATATTTGACTGCAAAAGTGATTACGTTTATAGATATTGTGACGCACCCCTAAACTCAGAAAGTGCAGAATAATACCTGGCTGGAGGGAGTTGGGCCGCACAGGCTCATGTAACCCAATATTGCAAGCTATGATATTGCAAACATGTGGAATACAAGTAGTGTTCTGTCCTACATACACGAACAAACAGCATTAGGATATCGTAATGCATTTTGGAAATACAACCTGTAAACACAGAGATAAAATAAGAGGAAATGCAAACTATTCATGTTAATGATGAATGCAAGTGAGCTCAGACATCAGAAATATATTTTTGGGGGTCCATGGTTCCTTGAAGGATTTTGTTAGTTTAGGTCCTACTCTTGTAATTAAATCAGGGGCCACCACAGATTATCTTTGGGGCCACCATGGATTTTGCCTCAAATCCAATATGGCATCCAAAACCCAATATGGCTGTCATTGTACCATTTGATGGAGGATAAATCAATGAAAATATGATTTTTGGAGATGATAGGCATTTTCTTCAGAATTGTATACAACACTCATGCCCATAAAGACTGCTTTGGTGTAATTTTATTCTTATTCCAAAATGGCCAACATGATTACATTCAAACACCTTCACCTGCATATAAATTGTCCTTGTTTATTTTGTATTCTGTTTTTCTGACTTTAAAAGGATTTCATAAGGCTCTTTGGTATATCTAGGAGTGGCACTGCCTTGCCTCTGTTGTGTCGAACAGGGTGAGGAGACAAAGTAGCCAGTGGTGGTTGCAGTTCATGGGCCTGACCAGCTTGCATAGTCCAGCTGTAGAAGCTTTACAGATGGTCATACTGTCAACAAATTATCTGTTGATAAGCAACTGCTTGCTAAGGTTACAGTCAGGGTAAGGTTTGGAATAAGGGTTATTGTTAGAGTTAGGGTAAGATTTAAGGTTAGGGTAAGGGTTAAGGTTGGAGTTAGGGTTAGGGTATGGGTTAAGGTTAGAGTTAGGGTTAAGGTTGAAGGTTAGAGTTAGGGTTAGAGTAAGAGTTAGGGTAAGGGTTAGAGTTAAGGTTAGAGTTAGGGTAAGGGTTAAAGTTAGGGTTAGAGTTAGAGTTAGGGTAAGGGTTAAGGTTGGTAGATAGTTAGTTGAAATACAGTACACTGTACAGATGGACTATCCAAAAAAGTGTTACCAGCCAGTGTCTGTCCTGTATGACAGGCTGGTTATTGGGGCTGTGTTGGGTTTTCCAACTCTACAACAGTTGGGTGCAGGCACTCAGCAGATGCAGCTTGCATGACAAGGAGACCCATTGACTAACTGGAATGTTATCTCAGCCTGAATGATGCAGGGGATACTCAAGTAGTGGAATGGTTGGTTGTCTGGTTGTGAAGGGGAGTCTATGAAAGGGCTGTGACAAACATACCTGCCCTTAGATCTTTCAAACACTTAATTGACAAATGGGTAGAGTCTTTTATATTGAATGTGGCAGAAGAAAAATGCTTTAGGTCATGGCCTACATATTCCTTTGGAATTCGGGTAGGTGGATAATTTGGACGATATTAACTGTGGGTGGTGGCTGTGATTACAGTCTGGGGCAGGCCCAGCAAGAGGTAATGTGAGTGACAGAACCAGTGAGGGCGACCACAGGTTGATTAGATGATATGCAGAGCAGAGTTTCCCAAACTTGGTCCTGGGACCCCCCTTTGGGGCCCACTTTGGTTTTTGCCCTAACACTACACATCGGATTCAATTAACCAAATCATCATCGAGCTTTGATTATTTAAATCAGCTGTGTAGTGCTAGGGCAAAAACCAAAACATGCACCGGGGGGCCAGGATCAAGTTTGGGAAACCCTGAGTTAGTGTAGGCCATAGACTATGACTAAGAAGCGTTATGAGGGACGTAGCACAGCTCCACACACATATACACTGATCAAAAATACAGTATAAAACGCAACATGCAACAATGTCAAAGAGTTACAGTAGTTCATGTAAGGAAATCAGTCAATTGATATAAATTAATTTGGCCCTAATCTATGGATTTCACATGACTGGGAATACAGATATGCATCTGTTGGTCATATATACCTTAAAATAAAGTTAGGGGTGTGGATCAGAAAACCAGTCAGTATCTGGTGTGATCACCATTTGCCTCAAGTGGCGCGACACATCTCCTTCGCATAGAGTTGATCAGGCTGTTGATTGTGGCCTGTGAAATGTTGTCTCACGTCTCTTCAATGACTGTGCACAGTTGGCGGGAACTGAAACACTCTGTTATACACGTCAATCCAGAGCATCCCAAACGTGCTCAATGGGTAACATGTTTGGTGAGTATGCAGGCCATGAAAGAACTGGGACATTTTCAGCTTCCAGGAATCATGTACAGATCATTGCAACATGGAGCCATGCATTATCATGCTGAAACATGAGGTGATGACAGCAGATGAATGGCATGACAATGGGCCTCAAGAGCTCTAAAATGAGGAGGCGGCTTGTGGCTGAGAATTGAACATTCAATTGTCTGGCAACAGCTCTGACGGACATTCCTGCAGTCAACATGCCAATTGCTCGCTCCTTCAAAACTTGAGAAAATTGTAGCATTGTGTTGTGTGACAAAACTGCACATTTAAGCATGGCCTTTTATTGTCCCCCACACAAAGTGCACCTGTGTAATGACCATGCTGTTGAATCAGCTTCTTGATATGACACACCTGTCAGGTGAAAGGATTATCATGGCAAAGGATAAATGCTCACAAGCAGGGATGTGAACAAATTTGTGCACAAAATGTGTGACAAAAAATACACTTTTTGTGCAATTGGAACATTTCTGGTATCTTATTTTTCAGCTCATGAAACATGGGACCAACACATTACATGTTGCGTTTATATTTTTGTTCAGTATACATTTGAAGAGGATGGCTGGGCTTTGATGGACAGTAAAGGGTTTGCAGAGGAGGTGAAGCTGGTCAAGCACATTGCACAAAGGCCAATATCTCACAGTCAATCCCCAGCCACCATACACAATGACATACAGCGTATTTGTTTAAATTTGGCAATCCTAGGGGGCCTTTTATTTGCTATAGATGGCATATGTCCTTAAAGCGATGTTGGGATTACTGCACAGTTTTCCAGACCACTGCATGAGTCACCCTATCACGAGAGCTCATTATACACATGCAAATCCAGTTCAGGTATCACATGGGCTGGTCAGCCCATGGTTAGTAGCAAAACAGGTACAAATGAGGGCAATGCACACAAGCACTTTCCAGATGGCATTTTGGCTGTTAAATGGCTTGACCTGCGGCAGTCTAGTTTCATGGTGTCTCTGTCTGTAGTAACTGCCAGAGGGGAGGGCTGATGATGGAGTGGGCCTATCGAGCACAGTGCTGGGATATTCAGGATGGCATTGGCATCGGATAGGTACAATTCCTATCATATGTGAAGGCCCAGTAAGTTAATGGCATTTGTTGTCAATGAGTGTCAGGTTGTGTTGGTTCAATGTGGTGAACACTTGCCTTATTAACAGCTTGTCATCATATGTGGTTGCATCCCCCCCATCAGTATTATGTCAGCAAGTCAACATATATGGCAACTCCAGACAGACACACAAACAGGATGGTGGACACGGTTTTCTGGAGAGAAAACAATGTGCCAGCTCAACCTGAACAGGATAAGAGTGCACCGGAACATCCCAATGTGCATCATGAACGCCGTGAGCCAGTGGAAGGTCTGGATTACTTGGTGTTGCCATGCCAAGTAGTCTGTTGCCATGCCAAGTAGTCTGTTGCCATGCCAAGTAGTCTGTTGCCATGCCAAGTAGTCTGCTACCTTTTCAATATCCAGACAAAGGTGTTCAAGTTTAATTATGACAGGCATATTGGATTCCCAACAAAGCTGAATTGCAAAAGAAAATAGTCATAAGAACAGTACACAAATTTGAATGATGTCGCTCATTTAAAACATGTCTAAATATGGGTGATTTAACCACCATTTAATGGTACAGTATTGTGGCAGCCATATTGGATTTGGAGTCAAATGTAGGGGCCTGTCATTTCAAATAATGTCCCCCGGCCAAATAGTGTCCCCCTCTGCATCACAATGGGATTTGATAAACTATTAGCGTCCATTTCTATATCAACAGTGTGATGACCTAATGATTAGAATTTTGGAGATCAGTACAGCCTAAATTACATTATTTTCATCATTGCTATGCAAACAAGGCTGATTTCCACAATAAGTTTAGTTTAGCTTATAAAATTAAAACATTCATTTGAACTACTTTTGGGTACCTTGTTAACATTACAACATGAAATCCATGTCTTAAACGTTGCTACATTTCAGAAATGGCAAAGAAAACATGCAATCTGCTTGACACTTTAAAGTTACTTACCTTACACATCACGAAGTCAGATAATTTCCACTCCATTCATATGCAAATCTGTTTGATTCATACACTGGCTTGACTGGCTGTCATGTTTTTATTTTGACCTGCCTGTAGAAAGTTGGTGGAATCGTCCTTTAATTCATGGCTACTTGCTCAGCTGTGCCAGCGGCGCTTTAATTAGGTCATGTGGAAATGTCTGACAGATCTCAACTCATGAAAAGGAGGAAATCTGCGCTTTCTCTTCCTCAACTCCGTCTAATCCAGACATTCTGTGCGTCCATGACTCAACGTAAATCCACCGAATCGGTTACCTTCCATCTGAACTATCTGTTGCGATCGGGAGAGCGGGCCTTCAGTTATTGTTTATAGTTATTACCTCGGAGCGCATTCTTCAAACCTATTGTGTTATGTAAATGGCCAATGATCACGGCCCTACAGATTATCACAGGCCAATTATGCCATTGATATATGGTTACAATATAATTAAATGGCATGTATATATGAAGACTAAGCTAGGATGAAATATGAAATGTAATGATTTGCTGAACTGATCAATTCTGATATCAAATTGGAGATTATAGATTTAATAACTGATCTATTGATTTGCATCATTCTCATGATGAATGGTTATGACCCTAAATGACTCCATTCTGCTTCATATTGCATTCCTATGGAACCTTATTGCTGAATTACCTCATTCTGTTAATGAGAATGATTTATGATTTTACTTTCTGATTTGAATTGGATTGGATACATGTTATTATGTTTCCTTTGTTATGCAGTACAGACAAACTACCCAGTAAATATACCACTTATCCATTCCTCTGTCACCTGACCACCTGTTCACCTTCACTGTTGTCAGTCATCCTACCTGTCCAGCTACCCACACAGATTCCAATAACCTTTCACTGCCCTTCCCTACAGTGAAATAATACTTTTGGTCTATGATTAATATTCTCTCTCGCATATCTCATTAGTTCACCCTTTTGGTTGAGTATATATGTATCTATTGTAGGTCCTAGGATACAACAATTAATAATGTGGAACAAATAAATACCATCAAAGTATACCTTACAATGTACAATAATTAACACCGTGTGAAACAGCTGTGAAAACCAACCTGGCAATATTTAAAATTTTAATACAAACAATGATCGTTTTTGCTACAGTTGTCATTAATTTATTTTCACAGATTATTTTGTGCACTCATATGGCAACCATAGACTAAAATACTGAATTCTGGTGTGTGGAATATAGAGAACGTGTTTGCTGTGTGGGTGGGAGGTTCTGTCTGTGTTCTCAACAGGTAGCCAGTCTCAGAAGGGGGGCTTGAAGAGGGAGACAGCAAAGTCCAGGCACTACTGCTCTCTTTGTTCTTAGTGTTTTCAGTTCATCGGTGTATCTCACCTATTATGTGCCCAGTATGATAGAGCAATAACTTTGTTAGCAGATAATGACAACATGACAACAACAGTCGCTGTAGATGATGTAATGAAAAGTTGGAGGGTAGTTGGTAATGGAGGACATCAGGTGGATCCACGTTTGGGTGTTGGGCAGAACCCCTAGCTCCTGGAGAACGGGAACAGGGTAGGAGACGGAGACGTATAAACAAGCAAACGCACAGGTTACACTTTACTGTGAGAAAATGGGGTGCATTCGTGCAGTGTTATAAAATGGGAGATAAGTACTTTGGAAGGTATAGCCTACCTCTATCTGGTCCCCCTCAGCACAGAGAATCAGACTGACCCGAACTCACTGGTTCTGGTGGATGGGATACCTCCTGGGGGGCTCAGACAGTCTATGGTCCTAAAGTCATTTGGAGAAGTAAATTGAAGAGGCACATTTTTACAAGCTTAGCTTAACTACCATTTCTTGCTTTCTCAAATGTCAACCAAAGCTTAATATACTTTGTCTATGGGGCTTCACTGAAGTGTAGGGCGGCAGTACTTCCAGTGGTCGACCATCCAACTGCATAATATTGTTGGCTTCCACGAGGTAACCCTAGAAAGGCAAGAGCAAAATATCAGTGTTAGGGAAACTAAAACTAGCTTCAGGGTATTGTGTGCAATGAAAATAGTTATCTGAGATTTTTTATATTCACTTCAGCAGATGGTGACGCCAGCTAGGAGCAAAAGAGAAGCGAGGTTTCCCAGGTCTCGCCTTACTTTCGTCCTTCTTCCAAACCAAGTAATAACCAAGTAATTTGCCCGGATGTCGTAGCACTTGGTCCCCTTCTTGATTCTTCTACGGTAGCTCTCCTTCCATTTCTCCTGAGACTTGTCCATGTTCAGTCTCACCTTGACTGATGACAGGATTACATGCAATTATATTTCATATTACAAATACATTTCTTACATATCTCTTGGAGGGCCAGAAAATAACAGCGGACAATCATTTTTACCTGATCAAAAACCTGTACATCCTTCTCCGTCAGTCCCTAAAGGTAGTCCATTGGAGTTGTAACGATGTACGCTGAGAGTCAGGAGGCAAGTTCAGGGAGTGAGTGTTTCAATGAAATAAAAGGATCATAATACAAAACAAGAAACATGAACAGCACACAGACGTGAAACAGAAACAATGATGCCTGTGGAAGGAACCAAAGGGAGTGACATACAAAGGGAAGGTAATCAGGGAAGTGATGGAGTCCAGGTGAGTCTGTCGACAAGCAGGTCAGCGTAACAACGGTGACAGGTGTGCGCCATTATGAGCAGCCTGGGGACCTAGAGGCCGGAGAGGGAGCACATGTGACAGCCGTTATTTTAGATTCTTCAAACTAGCCACCCTTCGCCTTGATGACAACTTTGCACACTCTTGGCATTCTCTTAACCAGCTTCACGAGAAATGCTTTTCCAACAGCCTTGAAGGAATTTCCACATATGCTGAGCACTTGTTGGCTGATTTTCCTTCACTCTGTGGTACAAAATATCCCAAACCATCTCAATTGGGTTGAGGTCGGGTGATTGTGGAGGCCAGGTCATCTGATGCAGCAATCCATCACTCTCCTTGGTCAAATAGCCCTTACACAGCCTGGAGGTGTATTTTGTGTCATTGTCCTGTTGAAAAACAAATTATAGTCCCACTAAGCGCAAACCAGATGGGATGGCGTATCGCTGTGGAATGATGTGGTCGCCATGCTAGTTAAGTGTGCCTTGAATTCTAAATAAATCACAGACTCCATCACACCTCCTCCTCCATGCTTCCCGGTGGGAACCACACATGCAGAGATCATCCGTTCACCTACTCTGTGTCTCACAAAGACAAGATGGTTGGAACCAGAAATCTCAAATTTGGACTCATCAGACCAAAGGACCGATTTCCACCTGTCTAATGTCCATTGCTCATATTTCTTGGCCCAAGCAAGTCTCTTCTTCTTATTGATATCCTTTAGCAGTGGTTTCATTGCAGCAATTTGACCGTGAAGGCCTGATTCACATAGTCTCCTCTGAAAAGTTGATGTGTGAAGCATTTATTTGGGGTGCAACTCTAATAAACTTATCCTATGCAGCAGACGTAACTCTGCGTCTTCCTTTCCTGTGGCGGTCCTCACGAGAGCCAGTTTCATCATAGCGCTTAATGGTTTTTGCGAATGAACTTGAAGAAAGTTTCAAATTCTTGAAATGTTCTGGATTGACTGATGTCTTAAAGTAATGATGGACTGTCATTTCTCTTTGTTTATTTGAGCTGTTCTTGCCATATAAAGCAACCATTGCAAAAATACTTATCAGGGCAAAATTTGAATTGGGACACTTACCAATCATGTACCATGGTGAAACAACTAATGTGCTTCAACTCCGGCGCCACAGTCTTTGCCCTCTCAAACTAGTGACAAACAGTGTGTGCTCTCTGATATGACATTCATTAAAATCATAATAATTTCAGATATCATAGAATGTGATTGATAAAAAAATGTTATTTCACTTGCCCAGGTGTCCACCTCCTTGACAATTCCTGATCAGAAGAAGCGTAAGGTTGATTTTGGCAATCATGCGCTTCCTTCCGAAATGGCCAACATGCATCTCGGTCAGCACAGCCTCCTTTTCCTCCTTAGTAAAAATCACCCTCCTGTGTGGCTGGCCATCCTTCACCCGTAGGTAGCAATGATTGCAAAACAAGTTGGAAGAGAAGAGTTGTTGAAATACTGAAGTCCAAGTACATTTGCACTGCTGTCTTTGTCTTTCTCTCTCCATCTCGCTCCCTGTCTATCTTCCACCTCTCTCACTTTCATCCTTTCTTTCTCACACCCCTCCCGGGTCTGTCTAGTGAAGACACCTTGTTAAGGGCATTTGGAATTACCATAATTGCTTACACATATCTAATTGATTGATCAGGTCTAACTTATAGCTAGACACCTCAATATGACAGACATATAACTATATAAATGGAGGCTGCTTAGGGGAGGATGGCTTTAGAAACCACGTGTTTGATACATTAACTCCATTCCAGACATTGTTATGAGCCATCCTCCCCTCAGCAGCCTCCACTGAACTATATGTATAGTTGGCAACTACCTAACGTTAAATGGAAAATGGTTGTTGAAAAATGGTTGTACACAGCTAAATCCGTCCAGTTATCTAATAGAAGTTAACTGCTTGACATTACACTGAATTGTGAATTTCTCTGAATGTTGCGACTCTTGCAGGCTAAGGTATATACGTAAGTACAGTAGTCAGCAAAGTCAATCTAACAACAGCTTAAATGATTTATTTCTATATAACGACAAATACGTAATAAAGAAAGAGTTATCTTTCCAGTATTTTCAGTCCTCTGAAGCAGCAGGTAATCAGCAGGTTGTCATCATCAAAAACACCATCTTTAGAGAGCAATTCTGAGGTAATAATTGTGTGCGGACTGAGCGAGCGCTTATGCATTGAAATAGAACTACAACTGCTCGCATCCTCCTTCCTTCACGACCTCTACGATATAAAATTGAGGCAAGCAACCAGCATAGCAACGGACGCTTTAGTTCATTATGTAATCCTGTCAAAATGTTGCAAGTACTTGCAACAGCCCTATTAACAGAAGCTAGAACTCATCAAATCCCATTGTGACGCAAAGGGGGACATTGTTTGGCCCGGGGACACTATTTGGCATGACATGCCCCCTAATGTAATTACAAGAGTAGGGGCTGAACAAATAAAATCCAAAGAGGAAACGTTACAGTTTTCAGTGTCTGAGCCCACATGTTTTTCTTAGAGACGATTTAGATTAGCAATAACATTTAAAAAATGAGTAGCTGTATGTATTTTACGCCAGGCAGGAAAATACAGGACAAAATAACAGCTAATTTTACTTGTCTATTAATCAGTTGCCAAAAAGTAAAGCTTACATTCATCATAAATAATAGTTTCCGCCTATTGTATCTCTGTGTATACAGTGTAGTGCAGACAACAGAGTACTTGTATTCCAAATAGTTTCAATTTGCAATATTGGGTCACATGAATTTATGCAGCCCATCCCCCCTTCAGCTATGTATTATTCTGCACTTTTTTTAAACTTAAGGGTGTGTCACAATATCTATAAATTTAACCACGTTTAAAAAAGAAAAAAAATCCACAAGCATCCATTTCATTAATCTGAGACATAAGAGATGTTTAAAAAACAGTACTTTGAAATAAAGATACATTATATAAAGGATGATGGTAAAAGCTTGGGAGTACCTTAAATGAAATTTTTGGCAACAAGGCAAACTCGGCCCATCCTTCATTGAATTAGATGGTTCATTCGTCACAAAACCCCCTGATATTGCCAACTACTTTAATCACTTCTTCATTGGCAAGATTAATAAATTGAGTCTTCCTACTCATGCATAACTGACCAAATAATGAAACACAAACATTATCATTTTTAGTTCTGTAAAGTGAGTGTGGAAGAGGTAACATCTTTTGTTGTTGTCTGTCAATAATGACAAACCCTCTGGTATTGACAACTTGGATGAACAATTACTGAGGTGGTAGCGGACTATATTGCCACTCCTATTTGCGATATCTTCAATCTGTCTAGAGGAAAGATTGTGCCCTCAGACCTGGAGGGAAGAAAAAGTAATTCCGCTACCCGAGAATAGCAAAGCACCCTTTACCGGTTCAAACAGCCAACCAATCAGCCTACTACTGGCCCTTAGTCAACTTTTGGGGAAAAAAACGTGTTTGACCAGATACATTGTTATTACACTGTAAAGAGGTTAACAACAGACTTTCAGCATGCTTATAGGGAAGGACACTCAACATGTACAGTACTGATGACAAATGACTTGATGATTGGCTGAAATAAATGAATAATGAAAAGATTGTGTGAGCTGTATTGTTAGACTACAGTGCAGCTTTTGATGTTATCAATCATAATCTATCGCTGAAAAAACGTATGTTATGGTTTAACATCCTCTGCCATATTGTGGATTGAGAGCTTACTATCTAATAGAACACAGAGGGTTTTATTTAATGGATGCCTCTTTAACGTAAACCAGTTAGTGTGGTGTTCCTCAAGGCAGCTGTCTTGGCCATATACTGTTCTCTATTTTTACTAATTGTCTACAACTACCATTGAATAAAGCCTGTGTGTCTATGTATGCTGATGACAACACTATACATGTCATCTTCCACAGAAATTTAACTTCTTATGGGTGGGGGGCAGTATTAAGTAGCTTGGATGAATAAGTTGCCCAAAGTAAACGGCCTACTCCTCAGTCTCAGTTGCTAATATATGCATATTATTATTATTATTGGATAGAAAACACTCTAAAGTTTCTAAAACTGTTTGAATGATGTCTGTGAGTATAACAGAACTCATATGGCAAGCAAAATCCTGAGGAGAAATCAAAACAGGAAGTGAGAAATCTGAGCTTTGTATGTATTCACCAGAGTCCCCAATGAAATCCCCTTGAGATATTAATGATGTTGCACTGCCTAGGGGTTCCACGAGATGTCAACCATCAATAGAAATTATAATGAGACTTCTATGGTGTTGTGGGAGTGAATGATAGCAAAATCAGTCAGGTGTCTGGCAGTCAGCCATATTCTGATCATGCTTATTCCTCATGGTAGTCACTTGCGTTCCATGGCTCATGAAGACAAGAAGGAATAGTCCGGTTGGTACTTTATTGAAGGTATATGTTAAAAACATCCTAATGATTGATTCTGTACATAGTTTGAAATGTTTCTTCGACCTGTATATTTATTTTTGAAGTTTTTGTCCGATGTCACGCTGACCGGAATGAGCGTTTGGATATGTATACCAAACGCGCTAACAAAAGAAGGTATTTGGACATAAATAATGGACATTTTCGAACAAAACAAACATTTATTATGGACCTGGGATTCCTGGAGTGCTTTCTGATGTAGATCATCAAAGGTAAGGGAATATTTATCATGTAATTTCTTGTTTATGTTGACGTCAACATGGCGGCTATTGTGACAAATGTTTCTGAGTGCCGTCAGATTATTGCATGGCTGGCTTATTCCGTAAATGTAAAAAAAAATCAGACACAGCGGTTGCATTAAGGAGAGGTACATATATAATTCCATGTGTATAACTTGTATTATCATCTACATTTACGATGAGTATTTCTGTTGAATGATGTGGCTATGCAAAATCACTGGATGTTTTTGGAACTAGTGAATGTAACGCGCCAATGTAAACTCATATTTTGATAAATATGAACCTTATCAAACAAAACATACATGTATTGTGTAACATGAAGTCCTATTAGTGTCATCTGATGAACATCATCAAAGGTTAGGACACTGTGGTGGAATTAACAACAAGAA
This sequence comes from Oncorhynchus tshawytscha, assembly GCF_018296145.1. NCBI lineage: Eukaryota > Metazoa > Chordata > Actinopteri > Salmoniformes > Salmonidae > Oncorhynchus > Oncorhynchus tshawytscha. The sequence goes on along the minus strand of NC_056437.1, from coordinate 41,659,883 downwards.
TAGCTTTCCAATGGTATGAGATACATGTATGTTTGAGGAATGTTAATTATGAAATTTTTAATGTTTTGAAAATGGCGCCCTACACTTTGACTGGCTGTTGTCATATCGCTCCCGTTAACGGGATTGCAGCCAGAGAAGTTAAATCAATGCAACCCTTAACAAAGAGCTGCATTCAGCTTTAGGATAAGTGGTTTGTAATAAGCTAGTCATAATTATATCAAAACTAAAAGCATTGTATTTACGACAAATCATTTGTTAAATCTTAAACCTGTAAATCTAGTAATGAATAATGTGGTAATTGTGCAAATTGAGGAGACTAAACTGCTTGGTGTAACCCTAGATTGTAAACTGACATGGTCAAAACATATGAATTAAACAGTTGCTAAAATGGAGAGAGGTCTGTCCGTGATAAAGCGCTGCTCTGCTTTCTTGACAATCGACCAATAGTTTTATCATACTGTACGTGGACTACTGCCCAGTTTTATGGTCAAGTGTTGCAAAGAGGGACATAGGCAAATTACAGTTGGCCCAGAACAGATCATACATGCATATATTAGGCTACAGATGAAATATGATGAACTTCACAATGTGAAAGTGCAAGCTGATGAGCTTGACGCTCCTCTCCAATAAAGATCGAGGGTCGTAACCTAGCGACATGATGATGGATGCTTGGCTGCCGTTTGACAAATTAAAGTAATCTTGAAGTTGGAAGTTTACATATACTTAGGTTGGAGTCATTACAACTTGTTTTTCATCCACTCCACAAATTTCTTGTTAACCTCTCTGAACCACCCATACCGGATCCGGGATGATTGTCATCAGCAACGCTGAATAGCATAGTGCCACAGTCAAATAATATTACTAGTGCAATATTGCAAAACACAGCTTAGCCTTTTGTTAATCCACCTGTCGTCTCAGATTTTGAAATGATGGTTTACAGTGAAAGCAATACAAGCGTTTGTGTAAGTTTATCGATCGCTCAACAAAACAATAAGTACACTTAGCATCAGGTAACTTGGTCACGAAAATCAGAAAAGCAATCAAATTAATCGTTTACCTTTGATGATCTTCTGATGTTTTCACTCACGAGACTCCCAGTTAGCGAACAAATGTTCCTTTTGTTCCATAAAGATATTTTTTATATCCAAATACCTCCGTCAGTTTGGTGCGTTATGCCCAGTAATCAACCGGAAAGAGCGGTCACGACAACGCAGACAAAAATTCCAATTTATATCCATAATGTCCACAGAAACATGACAGAGGTTTTTTATAATCAATCCTCAGGGTGTTTTTCAAATATCTATTCGATAATATATCAACCAGGACAGTTGGCTTTTCACTAGGACCGGGAGTAACAATGGCCGCCTTTCTCTTTTGCACACAATTCACTCTGAGAGCCCCCACCTATCCACTTACGCAATGTGGTCATGCTCATTCTTCAAAATAAAAGCCTGAAACTATGTCTGAAGACTGTTGACACCATGAGGAAGCGAAAGGAAAAGGAATCTGGTTGATATCCTTTTAAATGGAGCAATGAGGGCTATGGAACATGGAGTTTTCAAAATAGAAGTCACTTCCTGGTTTGATTTTTCTCAGGGTTTTGCCTGCAATATCAGTTCTGTTATACTCACAGACAATATTTTTACAGTTGTGAAAACTTTAGAGTGTTCAAGAGGTTAACAAACCATAGTTTTGGCAAGTTGGTTAGGATATCATTTATGCATGACACAAGTAATTTTCCAACAATTGTTAACCGACAGATTATTTCACTTATAATTCACTGTTCCACAATTCCAGTGGGTCAAAAGTTTATATACACTAAGTTGACTGTGCCTTTAAACTGCTTGGAAAATTCCAGAAAACGATGTTATGGCTTTAGAAGCTTTGACAATTTACATAATTTGAGTCAATTGGAGGTGTACCTGTGGATGTATTTCAAGGCCTATCTTCAAACTCAGTGCCTCTTTGCTTAACATCATGGGAAAATCAAAAGAAATCAGTCAAGACCTCCGGGAAAAAAACGTCTGGTTCATCCTTGGGAGCAATTTCCAAATGCCTGAAGGTACCACGTTCATCTGTACAAACAATAGTACGCAAGTACAAACACCATGGGACCATGCAGTCGTCATACCTCTCAGGAAGGAGACGCGTTCTGTCTCCTAGAGATGAAAATACGTTGGTGCAAAAAGTGCAAATAAATCCCAGAACAATAGCAAAGGACCTTGTGAAGATGCTGGAGGAAACAGGTACAAAAGTATCTATATCCACAGTAAAAACGAGTCCTATATGGACATAACCTGAAAGGCCGCTCAGCAAGGAAGAAGCCACTGCTTCAAAACCACCATAAAAAAGCCAGACTACGGTTTGCGACTGCACATGGGGACAAAGATCGTACTTTTTAGAGAAATGTCCTCTGGTCTGATGAAACAAAAATAGAACTGTTTGGCCATAATGACCATCGTTATGTTTGGAGGAAAAAGGGGGAGCTTGCAAGCTGAAGAAAACCATCCCAACCATGAAGCACGGGCGTGACAGCATCATGTTGTGGGGGTGCTTTGCTGCAGGAGGGACTGGTGCACTTCACAAAATAGATGGCATCATGAGGTAGGAAAATTGTGGATATATTGAAGCAACATCTCAAGACATCAGTCAGGAAGTTAAAGCTTGGTCGCAAATGGGTCTTCCAAATGGACAATGACCTCAACCATACTTCCAAAGTTGTGGCAAAATGGCTTAAGAACAAAGTCAAGTTATTGGATTGGCCAACACAAAGCCCTGACCTCAACCCTATAGAAAATATGTGGGCAGAACTGAAAAAGCGTGTGCGATCAGCTCTGTCAGGAGGAATGGGCCAAAATTCACCCAACTTATTGTGGGAAGCTTGTAGAAGGCGACCCAAAATGTTTGACCCAAGTTAAACAATTTAAAAGCAATACTACCAAATACTAATTGAGTGTATGTAAACTTCTGACCCACTGGGGAATGTGATGAAAGCAATAAAAGCTGAAATAAATAATTCTCTCTACTATTATTCTGACATTTCACATTCTTAAAGTAAATTGGTGATCCTAACTGACCTAAAACAGGGAATTGTTACGAGGATTAAATGTCAGGAATTGTGAAAAACTGAGTTTAAATGTATTTGGCTAAGGTATATGTAAACTTCTGACTTCAACTGTAGGCTATACCTCCACTGTATCTGCAAGCTGTTGGCTAGAGGGTACCTATCAATACCAGAGTGGGCACATTCACTATATAATGCACATTTTTGTGTGACAAAACCATCAGTGTTAAAAATGTGAATGAAACCCATTTAAATTGTAATTTTTACTCTGTACATGGGAATTTTATGTGCACTACGGCATCACGCACAGACTTTTATCCGCAACAAGTCAATTTGATATGATGGGAAAATGTGCATATTGTATGTATGCACATTTTAGAATATTTGCAATGGACACAACTGGTATGCTATCTTGTGGATGATTCTGAAGAACTAGAAACAACTTTGTCTACGATTTTACTTTATTTGTTTGAAACACTGTTTAATTGTAACATGTATCATATTTGTTGTTTATAAACTTATATAGCTGATGTGTGTGTTTTAAAAATTCTGCGACACAAGCCTGTAAATTTAAACCAAATATACAGGGTGTTGCATGCTTGGATCGTTGAGAAAACAGGGACTAGTATCCTGCTACAAATCCTGAAATGTCTGTATACGTAATACTTGATGTTTGCAAAAATTAAAATTAAAAATTCAAATGAAATGTTGTCGTTATTTGAAAGGGGATCATTAACGTTATTGTACCTCAGAGAGGCAAGAAGGATGGCAGAGCAGATGTTAGGGTTATGAATATAGGGTAATCATGCCATTTAAAGCTAAACACTGGCATAAAAAAGTTTACATCCTTGCAGGCTTTGGAAAATACATATGAACTGACAGATTTGGTCGCATTTGTACTTTCATATTGTTCACATGCTAAAATAGTAACTTTGGAGTCGGGGCTATACGCTATTGAAGAGATTCTTATGGCTTCCAAATCACCGTGCCCAAGCTCTTCCAAAGCATAGCCTGGCTAGGTTGCACCACTCAGGGCCTGTTCAATTTGACAGAGCGCTAGACGTATCTTAAGCCATTTTCTCATATCCAGCACAGGAAAAAACTCCCGGGTTTTGCATGATAAAGGGGGTTGGGACCGCTGTCTGTGAAAACCTTCACAGTTGAATCGTCAGGTTGGAATATGTAACTCATATGTCCATCACTCGTATCCAAAACTCCTTTAAAACATCCAGGGGCCTCATACAAAAGGTCCTCGATGCTTTTATCATTGGGTTCATGACAAGAGGCGCATAGCACACCGAGAATTGGCCTAGGAGATAATTTTCTGTTTAATGTTCTGGGTTTATTTTTAAAGTCTTGTTTAGTGTTCTGGGGCAGCATGTGTTGTTCTGGGTCTTATTTATAATGCGTCTTCACCCAACCCAACCCCCCCCCAGTTCAACGAGGTCCCTACACATCAATCACTGTTACGGATACAAGTATCCTGTGTGTATCCTGTATGTGTTTCTTTTCTCTCCTTCTCCCCTCACAGGTGAAAATCATCACTCCCCAATCAGACAACAATCAATCATCAATCAGAAGACACACCTCCTCCTGTTTCCTACCCTATCACAGTTCCTTTCCCTTGGTTTAAAAACCCCATCAGTTGTTTGCTCTAGAGCTCAATCTCTATGTAAATGCCATGTCTGTAGGTCTCTGTGTTTCACTCTCGCTTTGTGTCTTAACCTCTCTTTTGTTTGAGCACCTCCATAGCACTTTGTCATCACCTGTGAGTATTGTTTTTGGATATGGTGTTTGTTTGTTGCTGGTGGGAAAAGGGGGAAACCAAGACAAGTCGCCCATGGGCATACACTACCCGTAGGTGAACTTTGTTAAATACACTAGTTAGAACTGGGCGGACCACCCACTGTATTTTTGGTTAGTTAGTTAGTTGTTGTTAAAGTAGGCTAGTCTAGCTTAGGGGTGTTTTTGTATATTTATTGTTTCTTTCCTTGGGTCCAGCTCAGCCCCTTTTCCTGCTTCCCCCCCCATTACCGTGTGTTTATAAATAAACCTGGAGTTTGACGGTAGATTTCTGTCGTGGTTATTTCGTTCACACTTTTACTTTGTCACAATAATAATTTGCATGAGTTATGTTACGGGTCTCATTACCATCCCCCCTAGACTGTCGGGCCAAAAGGGATTCGTAACATAAGTGGGGGCTCGTCCGGGATCTGTCATAACTGACACCCATGCCGCTCATGTAGATTATTGAAGTGGTATAGTTCAGTGTTAAGCGTCATAGCTGAAGTAGCATTAGTGTTTGCTATTTTCTTTGGCACTTGTGAAGTAGTGTAAAATGACTACTTTTGATTTGAAATCCTTTTTGGATAACCCTTCGTGGGAGGTTTTTGACAAATGTCGTAGAGTTGATTTAATGACCTTGGCTGACCATTATTCAGTATCGATTCCGCAGAGTTTAGTTAAGGCGGAGGTTAAACAGCTAGTATTAAATGTATTGTTGGAAGAGCAGGTGCTTGTGTTACCGCTGCCTGAGTCTACTACCCCTGTAGGGGATGTTGCTGCTCCTGTAAGCCCATTGGTGTCTGATAATGAGGGAGAGGCTAAAACACCAGCCACATTGTCCCGTTTTGATCCACACTCCCCACTGTCAAATGGTGATGCCAGGAGGGATGTCCGTTTAGCACAGTTCCAACTGGAGGTGGAAGAGAGCCCAAATTAGGCGAGAGACTCTCCAGTTGGAGATGTGTAAAATTGAGGCAGAAAAAGAACGAGAAAAACGGCAGTTGGAGTTCAAAATGCGCCAGATGGAACTGGAGGCAGAGACAGCAAGGCTAGCCTTCGTTCCTACTGTGCCTGTTTGTGAGCCGTCCTCACCTGCTGTGTCCTCAAACACGTCTGACATTAGTAGGCAGATTGCCTTAGTACCTTTGTTCAGAGAGTCAGAGGTTGACTCCTATTTTTGTGTATTTGAGCGTATAGCCGTAGCATTGAAATGGCCTGAAGAGGTATGGTGTCTATTACTTCAGTGTAAATTAACTGGTAAAGCCCAAGAGGTTTTGTCAGCGCTACCTCTAGAGGACAGTTTAAATTATGAAGTGGTCAAAGCTACTGTTCTTCGTGCCTATGAGCTTGTGCCTGAGGCATACCGACAGAGATTTAGGTCTCATAGAAAGTCTTCTAGTAAGACTTATGTGGAATTTGCTAGAGACAAGGGAAATCTGTTTGATAAATGGCATGCTGCTAGTAAGGTAACTGATTTCAACTCTCTCCGGGAGTTAATCTTGTTGGAAGAGGTTAAAAATTGCTTACCCGAACGCATTGTAGTTTACCTAAACGAACAGAAAGTATCCTCCCTGGCAGAAGCGTCTGTGTTGGCAGACGAGTTTGTGTTGACGCACAAGAGTGTGTTTTCGGCTCAAACTGAGAGTAGAGCCGCTGAGTTTCCTACCTTTAGCCCTAGTCGGCCAGCAGTAGTATATCAAGCACGCCAGAAGAATGAGCGTCCCTATTTCTATTGTCATAAAGTAGGACATATGATTAATGATTGCTTCCTGCTTAAACGCAAACAAGGGATGCCTCTTCGTGCCAAGCTACCAACAGGTGTTGCTCTAATTGGTACGGTTGTGAGGTCTGCAACAAAACAGGTGCCTCAGGGTAACTGTAGTTTGAAAGTCTCAGTCCCCGACCGCAGTTATGAACCATTCATTTTCGAGGGGTTTGTGTCCCTAACGAATGACGAAGCGTCTCAGCGTCCGGTTAAAATCCTTAGAGATACTGGTGCGGCGCAGTCATTTATATTGTCTGATGTGTTGCCCTTATCTGACGATACATACTGTGGTTCCAGTGTGTTAGTGCAGGGTATTGAAATGGGTTTTGTCCCAGTGCCATTGCACTTTGTGAAAGTACACTCTGAGTTAATCAGTGGAATATTCAGAGTGGGGGTACGTCCTATGTTGCCAGTGAAAGGTGTGACCTTTATAATGGGTAACGATATTGCCGGAGGAAAGGTAGTACCCGTATTGGAAGTATTGGATAAAGGTGACCACTCTCTCTCGAATGAGCTGGCACAGAGTTACCCACATGTGTTCCCCGCTTGTGCTGTCACTCGTGCTCAGTCACGACAAGAGGGTGACGTGATAGATTTGTCGAACACTGTTCTGTTCAAAGAGGTTGATCAAGAAGATGGATTGTGTGATACCTCTGAGAAGCTGATCACCTCTGACAAACAGCCCAGGAAAAAAATCAAAGAACGTTGAACTTATTGCTGAGGCAATACAGTTACCAGTCACTCGTGAGCAGCTGATTGCTAACCAAAAGGTTGACGACAAGCTTGCTAAATGTTTTTCTAGTGTTGTCTCATTGGAAGATGTGAAGAAGAAGAACGTGGCTTACTTCATTGATGGTAATCTCCTCATGCGTAAATGGAAATCCCATGTTGACGCGGATGGAGATTGGAATGCTGTTTACCAAATAGTGATTCCTACAGCCTTTCGACAAAATGTGTTATCCCTTGCTCATGATCACCAGTGGTCTGGTCATTTAGGAATCACAAAAACTTATGATCGGATCCTTCGACATTTCTTTTGGCCGGGTTTAAAACAAGATGTGGCTCAGTTCTGTCGGACATGCCACACGTCAGATAACAGGAAAACCAAATCAGGTTATTCCTCCCGCTCCTCTTTGTCCCATACCTGTCATAGGTGAACCATTCGAGCATGTGGTGGTTGATTGTGTCGGACCGTTACCGAAGACAAAATCGGGTAACCAGTTTTTGTTAACGATAATGTGTATGGCTACAAGATACCCGAGGCCATTCCTCTGAGAAGGATTACAGCCCCGGTAGTGAGTAAAGCCTTAATAAAATTCTTCACGACATTCGGGTTACCTAAGGTGGTACAAAGCGATCAAGGTACCAATTTCCTATCCAAGCTCTTCAAGCAGGTGTTAAAATCCTTGTCAATTACGCACCGTGTGTCAAGCGCCTATCACCCAGAGTCTCAGGGTGCACTTGAAAGATGGCATCAGACACTGAAGTCTATGCTACGTAAATATTGTTTGGAATCTGAGAAAGATTGGGATGAGGGAGTTCCTCTAGTTTTGTTTGCTGCTCGTGAAACTGTGCAGGAGTCCCTAGGTTTCAGCCCGGCTGAACTGGTGTTTGGTCACACAGTGAGAGGACCAATGAAAGTCCTTAAAGAACAGTTCTTGTCCCAAGAGTTGTGTACCAGAGATGAGAATGTGTTGGATTACGTTAGTCGCTTTCGTGAGCGCCTACACCAAGCTTGTGCTCTCGCAAAGGAAGCTCTGTCTTCCTCACAGAGGAGCATGAAAAGACACCATGATAAAGAGGCTGTTTCTCGTCCACTACAGCCAGGTGACCAAGTACTGGTGTTATTACCTGTTCCAGGATCTTCACTGTCAGCTCGTTTCTCTGGTCCTTATTTAATTGAAAAGAAAATAAGTGAAACTGACTATGTGCTTCAAACTCCTGATAGACAATGCCAATCTCGTGTGTGTCACATTAACATGTTGAAAGCTTACCACACCCGACCCATCACACAGTTAGAGAGTTCAAAAACAGAGGAAGGTACTGCTGTCTCCTCTGCTACTACTGCTATCATAGTGGACTGTCATATTGATGATGATGATGATGATGGATTGGAGTTGCGCAACACTCAACAGCAGTGTGTTAGATTGCCCAACTCAGAAATGCTGCTGTCTATCCAATCCGGTCTGGTTCATTTAACGGATGGACAGGCTAATGATATTGTGAGGCTACTACACAGTTTTCCATGTCTCTTTAATGACGTTCCTACTCGCACCAATGTGTTGGAACATGACATTAATGTTGGAAATGCTACACCTATCAAGCAACACCCATATCGTATCAACGCTTCCAAGAGGAAGATAATGAGGGATGAGGTGAGATATTTGTTGGAGAATGACCTGGCTAAGCCAAGTTCAAGCCCTTGGAGTTCTCCTTGCATTCTAGTTCCTAAACCTGATGGTACGTCCAGGTTATGTACGGATTATCGAAAGGTAAATTCTGTCAATGCCAGATTCGTTCCCGTTACCCAGACTGGACGACTGTATCGACACTATTGGTGCTGCTAAGTATGTAACTAAGTTGGACCTCTTAAAAGGTTACTGGCAGGTTCTGTTAACTTCACGTGCTTCTGAGATTTCTGCATTTGTGACCCCAGACAACTTCCTACAGTACTCAGTCATGGCTTTTGGGATGCGAAATGCACCAGCCACCTTCCAACGACTGGTTAACTCCGTATTAGCTGGCGTTCCTAATTGTAGTGCATACCTTGATGACCTAGTGATTTATTTGTCTGAGTGGTCAGATCATGTTGACTCGCTAAGGGTAGTATGTGAACGGTTGGCAGCTGCTTCTCTAACCCTGAACTTGGCAAAGTGCGAGTTTGGGAAGGCTACTGTTACCTATCTCGGTAAAGAGGTTGGCCATGGACAGGTGCGCCCTGTTGATGCCAAGGTCTTGGCTATAACTGCATTCCCTGCACCTACCACCAGACGAGAGCTACGCCGCTTTTTAGGGATGGTTGGCTACTACCGTAGCTTCTGTAAAAATGTATCTGCGGTAGTTGCTCCATTGACCGATTTGCTTAGTCCGGCAAGACCATTTGTGTGGTCCCCTGATCGTAAGAGAGCTTTTGAATCAGCGAAAGCACTCTTATGTAGTAAACCTGTACTTGCTGCTCCAGATTTTGAACAACCGTTCAAACTTGAGGTAGATGCTAGTGCCAGAGGTGCTGGTGCTGTTCTACTGCAGCAGGACAAGAGTGGAGTGGGTCATCCCGTTTGTTATTTTTCCCGTAAATTTAATAAATGTCAAACAAACTATGCGACAATAGAACAAGAAGCTCTTGCTTTGTTGTTGGCTCTGCAATACTTTGAAGTATATATTGGTTCCAGTGCCCTACCCGCGATTGTATATACTGACCATAACCCCTTAGTTTTTCTCCACCGAATGTACAACCAGAACCAGCGCCTTATGCGTTGGGCGCTGATTGTACAAAATTATAATTTGGAGATCCGCCACAAAAAGGGTTCAGATGCTTTGTCTCGTGTGTAATAATTGTTGTATGTTTTGCAAGGTTGTTGCTTTGTTGTGAGTATTCATTAATACTGTGGTCGCAATCCCCCCCTAGGGCTGCTCTTTTAAGGGTGGGAGTGTTACGGATACAAGTATCCTGTGTATCCTGTATGTGTTTCTTTTCTCTCCTTCTCCCCTCACAGGTGAAAATCATCACTCCCCAATCAGACAACAATCAATCATCAATCAGAAGACACACCTCCTCCTGTTTCCTACCCTATCACAGTTCCTTTCCCTTGGTTTAAAAACCCCATCAGTTGTTTGCTCTAGAGCTCAATCTCTCTGTAAATGCCATGTCTGTAGGTCTCTGTGTTTCACTCTCGCTTTGTGTCTTAACCTCTCTTTTGTTTGAGCACCTCCATAGCACTTTGTCATCACCTGTGAGTATTGTTTTTGGATATGGTGTTTGTTTGTTGCTGGTGGGAAAAGGGGGAAACCAAGACAAGTCGCCCATGGGCATACACTACCCGTAGGTGAACTTTGTTAAATACACTAGTTAGAACTGGGCGGACCACCCACTGTATTTTTGGTTAGCTGTTGTTAAAGTAGGCTAGTCTAGCTTAGGGGTGTTTTTGTATATTTATTGTTTCTTTCCTTGGGTCCAGCTCAGCCCCTTTTCCTGCTTCCCCCCCCCCATTACCGTGTGTTTATAAATAAACCTGGAGTTTGACGGTAGATTTCTGTTGTCGTGGTTATTTCGTTCACACTTTTACTTTGTCACAATAATAATTTGCATGAGTTATGTTACGGGTCTCATTACCATCCCCCCCCTAGACTGTCGGGCCAAAAGGGATTCGTAACAATCACCATGACAACTTCAAAGGAATAGATGCAATATATGCATGAATTAACGCACACTCTAACACGTGACAACAGGAACAGGATGCACTTATATGGGCATAACCACGTGATAACTTCCCGCCAGGATGTTCTGACCGGATGCCCATATTTGTGCATGCACACGTCATCTGGACATAGGGTCATAAATCAAACGTTTGACGCGTGCCGTCTACTGTATTCTCTCTGCCATATAGTATGGCAGGCTTTGTGTGTAATCATAAAAACATTGTCAAAGGCTCTAAGCTTGATCTGAGGATGACATTTTTTTGCCCTGTGTTCTCCCGCATCTTCAAAAACATTCACAGTAATATTTAACATCCAGTTGTAGGTTTGTGCTTTCTCTTTTCATGTTTCCCTTTGCTGTCCTCTTACCAGGTGATGAAATGAAATGTAGACTTCTCTGTGCTTGCTTACATTTAATTCTTGGGATGGGATTCAATGTGTCCCGTTGTAGCTTTCTTTCTAAAGACACTTCTACACTTTCCTTATAGCAACAACACTTCTGCAAAATGTTATGCAACATCATGCTCTCAGGAATTTAGTTAGCTAAGTCATTCTCTCAGTAGACTGTAGGGTATAAGACCCAAAACCGAGAACACATTACCCTTTGGGCAAAAATTGGTGGAATCAACTTTGTTTCAATGTCACTTCAACAACAAATACATCAATGCGATGATGTTGAATCTATGTGGAAAACTGATTGGATTTGCAAAAAGTCATCAACGAAAGGGAATTTAGTCTTTTTTTCAATCAACTATTAATCGAAATCCAATGACATGGTAATATTTTTTGTTGATTTCACATTGTATTTACGTTGGTTGACAACTCAACCAAATGTAAATTGAAAGAAATATACATTTCCCCCTTGGTGTGGGCCAACCAAATCTTGCCCCAAAAGGCTAGAGCCGGCCCTGATTGCAGTTAGAGATTCAGTTTAAATCTTCTTGTCTGAGATTTTCTCATTCGCAATATGATGGCTACCAGGCTACGAACGGATGAGTTTGCAGGAGGCATGAGCTACTTTAAAGCCCTTCCACGATTCAGTATGCTGTGAAATCATATGTTGTTAGCCTCCAGTGTGGGTAGCCCACCTGCTGAGTTTGAGGTGGGGAGTAAAGTGTTATGGGGACATAGTTAAGGTAAGGTACAGAGAAGTACTTTAGGGAGTGAGATCTAACAACTACATCTCTAATTCCCACTAGAAGCTAGAGCCCTATGCTATTCCCACTGTCTGGCCAACTGTAATGTTTCTCACATCCTGACAATATTACAATCTTGATTTTATAGCTGCTATAGTCTATCTATTCAACATAACCTCCACCCTGCTCTCCATATCTCTGCTGTCTGTCTGTGGACTGTGGATACTGAGAGAATGATTTCACCCGGTGATGCCTCAGTGCCTCCGTCACCATACAATATGTTGCATTGTCCATTAGGCTTAGAGAGAGTGAGAGACAGAGAGAGACACAGGGACTGGAGTCATTGTGTGGGCTAAAACTGTCCCCCGAAGACTCAGCGCAATTACTCTTCCCTCCACGTGCTGTGTTATCTGTTCCCTCGTACATCAAAGCAATAACGTCTTCAAAAGGGCAAAGGCAGACAGGGTTCTCTTCAGGGATGCAGAGTGGGCCAGCTTCAGGGAGGGTCTGTCAAGACACATTATCGCCAAGAATTAACAAGGAAAGAAAGTCTGCAGGAGACAATTTCTCCACAAGACAACCAACTAAAGGGTTTACTGCAGTAACAACCTGCAGCAGAATCCGTGGGAGCGAATGACCTTACATGCAATCTCGATAGCACCGATACGGGCGCGTGACTTACGTGGAAATTGTAAATGTTACGCCAACAAAATGGCCAAACACTAATTAATGTCACGGGCATCGGACACATAAAATTGGAGATAGAGACGCTCAAAAATGCTTCCTTGACACAGAAAGAATAGTGGTGCCCACACGGAAGGGAGATAAATGACTTGTTCCCTCCCTGTCCTTTCCGTCAATGTCCTCTGACTGGCTGCCTGTCCTGCCTGTCTGCGATATCTAGATGTTTTTCTGTGATTTGTGACGGGGAACACCGACAGATCCTAATTTTGTCAAAGCACTCCTGTCACAGCCGATGGTGGTAATGTCTGGTAAAAAAAAATATTCCCCCTGTTCCACTTCTACAAAGGTTTCCAATAAACACAGGTTTATGCAGGATGGTTTGCCTTTTCCGATAGCGGACCTGGCCCTGTAATCACAGGGAATTTGTGGTTTGAGATTGAATGAAAACATTCGACTGAGACTGTCGACTGAAAAAAGGAACTTGGAGCACTGTCAGTTGTGAATTGTGTCTGCCGGGGTTGTAGGCTGTGTAGTTTGAATTGCAGTTGAAAGAGGTTAGTGATTCCCAACTGAGCCGAGTGAATGCCAATTGCTTTGACCCAGTGCGGCGGGATATGTTGCTATGAAACAGCAAAGAGATAGAAAACCAACATTTGAAAGAGTCTGTACAATCTATTTGTTCAGGGTAGCCAACCTTTCTATTTCCAGAATAGAACTGATTTAGTAGTGCTTTGATGTGACAGTGTAATATAAAGACGTTCAGTGTATGTTCGCAAGTGATGCCGCCCATATTTTGGCATATGAATACCCAACCCTGTCCTACAGGTGGGTATAGAGTAATTCTTTAGCATTATTGATTTGTTACTGTCTTACCAGCTTGAGTAATGACGGTGATTAGGGTGCCTATTTTCTTGATGATACAGACATTAAGGACAACGGTGGGAAGGAGGCTCAGTAGGCAACAGGTGTGTGTGTGTGTGTGTGTGTACATTTGTTGTGTGTGTGTGTTTACATAGCACCTCTCTCTTCCACCTTTATCTTCTCTCTCTCTTCCTCTCTCTCGCCTTCCCTCTCTCACTCTGCTTAGCACGCATGAGGTTTCTACACTGTCAAAGCTTTAATCTGGCAAGTTCCTGGACCACAGTTTAGGAGAGCTTAAATTGAAGGAAATCCAACAATACCTCTCCATTCTCCCCGCATCCTCTCTCCTCCCTTTGTGAAACCACCCTGAGACCCTTGGAGCTATGCCCAGAATAAAAAATGTCAACCTCTACTAGATAAATACACAAAATGCTTCCCTCTAATTAGCCTAAGTACATTTCCAAAGTAAATGTCCATTGTTCTTATTAAAACATCTCCAGCATGGTCACTTTGGACGCATTACAGGCATTATGTTGAGGGATCCTCCCACTCATGCTTTAGAGAACATTTAATAGCAGCTTAGGGAATAAATTGGGTTAAGAGATTTTCCCTCCAAATCTCTTATCACTCACAGAGAAAAGAGAACGACTCAATCGACGAGTCTATTAATTTCTCAGATGATGGAAAATTGCTGACAAGTGCACAAGAGTCTTCATTGGGAAGTGTTAGGGGATAAATACGGCCTAATTATTTTTGTTTTGAGGGGAAGTCTAGTCTTTTTCAACTACTTAAAAGGTTGACGCTAATTAGCATTGAGGTTTTGGAAAGAGATCTGATGCAAGGTTGAAAGTCGAGGAATTTTAATCAAGTACTGCCCTGTGATGTGCGTTGATGACCAAATATCCAACACTGCTGAGTATATTACGAGTGGTATTCCTCTGATTTTACCATCGCCTTTCCTTAGGGGCATTGGTATTTGAGGGTCAGGGCAACCTTAGCCTTCCGAAGTCTGAGCACTATTGACTTGATTAACAAAGGAGTTTTGCAGAACAATGATTGAATCAATTGCTACTTATCTCCTCTTAACTCACACTTGTTAGACCAAGCAGACAGCAGAAGCTCAAGACATTCAAATAAAAATAAACTGGCAATTGTTTTGTTAAAGCATTGTGAATGTGAAAGCCAAGCACTCTTTTCACTTAGATGTGAATGTAGCTACTCACTGAGGGGAAAACAATTTAACTCTTGTTAAATATGTTTCCTACAATCTGTATAACTGCTACTTACTGACTTATTTTCTTGGTTGCTTTTGAAACAAAGAACAGTTATATTGATACGTATGGTTTGATCCACGGACAAGAAATATATTATTATTTTGCATAATTTCATTCCATTCCAATCCGTTTCCCCTTTTATTCTCTCATGTCCGTGTAGTTGTTTCTTAGATTTGCTAGCATTAGTGGATCATTTTAGGCTAACGTTGTGCAATAATTTGGGACATTTAGCCTATTTTTTGAATCATTATGGAACTCAGACTACCCATAGCAGGAGCCTGGCGCATGGTTCGCGATGACTGGACCATTGTAGATTTATAGGACTATTGTTCAACCCATATTGTACACTTTTTTTCCACCTTCCAATATTTAATGCATTGAACTTGAATATGGCAACTTTCAGGATGAATCAAATCACTGTATTTTCGATTGATCAATATATTTTGTACGTAAAGGGTCTCCAACCCTGTTTATGATTCATACGTTCCTTACCCTAAAATTTGCCTAAATAAGAGTGTAAGTAAGAGTAAATAAGAGTATTTTTTTATTTATCAGTTGGTGCTGAAATGGAGATAAATATATTTAGATGGCTTTCTTTCAATTATATATTCTCAACCCATTCTCTCTATGTATTCTAGAGAATCAGTCACTATCATCACTAAAGGTACACCGTATTTAAAGTGATGGCTTAAGAGAAATGTACTGAAACCCCTATTGAATGCAAACTCTATTGAATGTAAACGGAATGCAAACAAGAAAACCCTCCCACTTGCTGAACAACAGGTTTTCAGAGGTTGAATGAAATATATTCAGCGCGCGCAAGGGAACCATGCCTGTTAAGCCTGTTAGGCACCTGCATAAGTCTAAATACCAACTACTGAGACGTAAGCAGGAAAGGCGTGCTTTTCCAAAAAATCAGGCCCCATGCATATGAATGTAAATAGAATAAAAATAGAACCCTCTTTTTCCCCCATACATAAACACAACCACCCACCCAACCCAAGAGTGTCACTTCCAGCCAACTGTCATTGTCACTCCCAACATGATGGCTGACATATATCAAAATATCATACTACACCGGCTCCAATGCGCCTCGGATGCAGCAGGGCCTGCAAACTATTACAGACTACAAAGTGAAGCACAGCTGAGAACTACCCAGTGACACGAGCCTACCAGATGAGCTAAAAAACTTCTATGCTCCCTTCGAGGCAAGTAACACTGAAACATGCATGAGAGCATCAGATGTTCCAGATGACTGTGTGATCACTCTCTCCGCAGTCGATGTGAGTAAGACCTTTAAACAGGTCAACATTCACAAGGCCGCAGAACCAGATGGATTACCAGGACGTGTACTCTGAGCATTCACTGACCAACTGACAAGTCTCTGCACTGACATTTTCAACCTCTCCCTGTCTGAGTCTGTAATACCAACATGTTTCAAGCAGACCACCATAGTCCCTGTGCCCAAGACCACTAAGGTAACCTGCCTAAATGACTACTGACCTGTAGCACTCATGTCTGTAGCCATGAAATGCTTTGAAAGGCTGGTCATGGCTCACATAAACACCATTATCCCAGAAACCCTTGACCCACTCTAATTTGCATACCGCTCCAACAAATCCACAGATGATGCAATCTGTATTGCACTCCACACTGCCCTTTCACACCTGGACAAAATGAACACCTATGTGAGAATGCTATTCTTTGACTACAGCTCACCGTTTAACACCATAGTGCCTTCAAAGCTCATCACTAAGCTAAGGACACTGGGACTAAACACCTTCCTCTGCAACTGGATCCTGGACTTCCAGGTGGTAAGGGTAGGTAACAATACATCCGCCACACTGATCCTCAACATGGGAGCCCCTCAGGGGCCGTGCTCAGTCCCCTCATGTACTCCCTGTTCACTCATGACTGCAAGGCCAGGCACGACTCCAACACCATCATTAAGTTTGCTGATGACACAACAGTGGTAGGCCTGATCACCAACAACGAGACAGCTTATAGGGAGACAGCTTATAGGGAGGTGAGACAGCTTATAGAGAGGAGGTCAGAGACCTGATCGTGTGGTGCAAGGACAACACCCTCTCCTTCAACATGATCAAGACAAAGGAGATGATTGTGGACTACAGGAAAAGGAGGACCGAGCACCCCCCCCATTCTCATTGACGGGGCTGTAGTCCAAGCACACCAAGACAGTCTTAAAGAGGACACAACAAAACCTATTCCCCCTCAGGAGACTGAAAAGATTTGGCATGGGTCCTCAGATCCTCAAAACGTCTGACAGCTGCACCATCGAGAGCATCCTGACGGGTTGCATCACTGCCTGGTATGGCAACTGCTCGGCCTCCGACCGCAAGGCTCTACAGAGGGTAATGCGTACGGCCCAGTATATCTCCGGGGCCAAGCTCCCTGCTATCCAGGACCTCTATACCAGGTGGTGTCAGAGGAAGGCCCTAAAAATAGTCAAAAACTCTAGCTACCCTAGTCATAGACTGTTCTCCCTGCTACCGCATGGCAAGTGGTACCGGAGCGCCAAGTCTAGGTCCAAGAGGCTCCTATATCGCTTCCACCCCCAAGCCATAAGACTCCTGAACAGCTAAACAAATGACTACCCAGACTATTTGCATTGCTGCTGCTACTCTACCTACATGTGCATATTACCTCAATGACCTCGACACCGGTGCCCCCGCACATTGACTCTGTACCGGTACCCCCTGTACATAGCCCCGTAATTGTTATTTACGTAATTTGTTATTCTTAACTCTTACTTTTTTGGAGTATTTTCTGTAATCTACCTGTGCCTTTCTGGACATCAATCTAAGGTGTCATCTCAAAATCCAGTGTATTGAGCAAAGACAGTTACAGCAGTACTTATTAGATGGAGCATAAAGCTCTCATAGGGTCGAATCCTAACTCCCAGCGTCTGACCTAAGATCCTCTGGAGATAGAGATGCTGTCAAGGTATCAAAATACTTTGCTTTGAAGTCCAATAATGAGGATGACTTCTTCCGAACATAGTTGGCTCTGTTAATATGCTAATTCAACATTATACAGTTCCTCTCTCTGAACATGAATCAGAAAACAAAACAGACAGTGTGATTGACATAATACGGAATCCATTGATTTTCACCAGTTTGTTGAAATATATTGATATACATGACTGACTGTGAATGTGCTGTCAGTGAGTGTGTGTGCATGTGCGTGCGTGTGTGTGTGTTTATTCGCAAGCTCGCATCTTCTGTTTTGAGGTTTTCTGAACACAAATTACTTTTGGAATACAAATTCAATTGGTGGATCAAATTGAAAATGAGCACAGGAGTCAAATTTCTTTGGTTTCTGATTACAAATGTTCTAATGACAAGTGTGTCTCACTTATTTCCCCATTTCCATTCGATGGCATCAAATCTCAGGCTTTGCCAATAAAAGCTATTGGTGGAAATGTGAAGGCGCCCTATGGGTCATTCTACACTCGCTTCTCCTAATTCTCCCCTGAAACAATATGTCTGGTTGTTATGGTTCTTATGTATTAGGGTTGTACCATTTGCACCTCCATACTTACCGTAGTTGTGCCGCCGAGCATCATGGGTAATATGTGTGTTGAGATGAGCACCAGGAAGCCTTGAATTTGAGTGAAGTCAGGGACGCCTGTTAAGACTCCCCTCCATTTCATCTCAGTGCCAGCCACTTAACCAGATGTCCAGCCAATATGTCTGGCGCCTTTGTGGTGCCTGCCAAAGACTGTGGGAATAATTGAAAAATAGTGCACATCGCGCTCGGTAGACCAGGGCCTGTTTGACTCCCTCTACATGCGCACGGACACACACACACACACACACATTGTGTGCAGCTGAGCCCCTCTAAGATGTGAAGCAGTAGGGGTGGGTTGCCCTGAGAGGCTCTTGCTGGGGCCGTCGTCCCCAAACTGCTGCAGGGTGGGAGACACTCAGCCTCAGGGGAGGGGAGTGGAGAGGGGAAGAGGGGGAGGAGGAGGGAGAAGTAGAGAATAGATGTGGAGGAAGAGACAGGGTGTGTGTGGCACACAGGCACACAAATCCACACACTGCAAAAATGTGCCTAGCAAATAGAGACAGATTTTCTTTCTTTAATTTTCCATAATTATTGCTTCCATTTATTGAGGACTATTGACATCAAATTATCTAATTCATGAGAATTACATCCTTCAGGAAAAATCTGAAAGGATTTCACAGCTTGTCTGCTACAGCTTGATATTACAAATAAAGCCCCTTTGAATGTTTTCAACAAGTAAGAGCTCAATTGGGATGAATGGGCCTTGTTATTTCTCTTTTTCTCTTCAATCCCTCTTAATTTACTGTTGTGTTGGAAGATATGGGTCTCCTCATTAATCAAGAAGACAAATGAACCTTAGCAGCCTCATAAATGAGAGACAGGGACAGAGAGAGAGAGAGAGACAAATGGAGAGAGAGGGAGAGAAGATAAGGAGAAAAGAGAAAAGGGAGGAAAGGAGTGGTAGAAACAGTCAACTCTGATTAGCCTAATTTACCTTGTTCTTTGGTGACATGGCTAATTGTAAGATTCATTAAGTTGATATTCAAGACTCATGTTTTGTTGTAAATGTCAATAAAATGGCTTCCTGTTTGAAAAGAATCAGAGATACCATTGAGTAATCAATTACATCTCCAATCAAACCGATACAGCCCTAATAAGTTATATTAACTTGTTTTTTCAATGCCATTCATATTAACCTCACATTAATTCATTTTACGCAACAGGTTAGGTAGGAGGGCCATAGGGATTTTTTATTTTTATGATTTAAGCAGTATCAGACCTTGTAATAACCTTGTTACATAAATGTTTACTCCCCAATGTGTTATTTGCAATAGAACGCTATATGTAGCTGGAAATTGTGGAGGAGGCTGCCTAATGTGAGGCATAGAGTGAAGTGGATGTTGCTGTCTGTACCCAGGTTGGCCACTAGAAGGAGCTCTGGTGCCTGATATCTCTCGATGTAATGTTCAGATGGATGGAGGTATGAGTCTGTTTATGTAAAAACACCCTCTAAACCGCCACCTCCAGTGTTTGCGGTGCATTATCTCCCACATGTCTCTGATATAGGTCTCTATTCAATCTGTATTGCTGAAGCTGGTTTTAAAGATTGCACAATAGAAATGTACGGGTATTATCCAACTGAGCAGACATACTGTATGCTGCGTTTACCATGAATGCAGTCTCCGCTAACGCAGGAACATTTCCTTAAAATTTCAATCATGCTGTAACGCTGATTGTCTGCGATACCGATTGAATAGAGCCCATAGACAGCTATAATGCATACATACATCATTGCCTGGACTGGTCTATCTCTGATCATTTGAAACCAGTGATAATCTCTAGTCATTGAATATAGGCAATTGAGTACCAAGGCAAGAACCCTACCTCCGCACACATGTATGTGTACATATGCATGTGTGCACACTGTAGTGTATGTGTTAGAAATTGATGATTATATCTGATGCAATAAGGCTAACATGATAAACTGGTCCTGTTTACACTGTAGATCCCAATGTGATATACATCAACATCAGTGCTAAAAATATCTACATTAGATGTAATTACCAACAACATGTGATATCTGTATCTGAATCAGGTGTGGTAATTTGTCCTCGTCAGACAGGATGGATGTAGTGTTAGACCCTCACTGTCTAATAATACTTCTATGATCTGAGAAGAACTCCCATCCTTTATTGGTTGAATGTACAGCAAATAACATGGAGGGCAAAAATGTCTGATAATGCATATAGGGGGGAATTCTGACCCGAGTTAAGCGTGCGTGTAAATGGAACATAATTCCTGTTTTATGCACTTTTCTCTCTGTGTATTCTGATCTTGAATTTAAGCAAGAGAATAGCATGCCATTCATCTGCTATTCATTTGGGGTGAAGATCAAAGAAATGAAGGTGTGTCTACAGATACGCCGTATTCTGACATTGACTTAATTCCCTCATAATTCCGCCACCTTTACTCTCGATGAATACATTTGAGCAACCTGTCTGTTCCAAGTGAAACATCTACTTTATTTTTTCCAATAGAAATAACCCCATTCTCCATGCACTGTAATTTACAAATTGATAAGAGCTATTGATAAGAGCTAGGTAAATGAGTAAGCCATTTGGATAAGGGGATAGCAAATATGAATGACAATTGTTTAATCTATTTTACCTTATGATTGCGAAGACACATGTGAAACCAGTCGTATGGCAGCAAACTGAAGCATATCAACATACCGCCTTTTCCACAGTGAAGTTGCTGAAATACTGGCCTTAACTTACAAGGATGAAAATTGGATACCCAAGATATAGGCTTCTGTAGCCATGCACAAATGACAGTACAGCACCAGACCTACAGAGTTGACTACGATTTCAGGAATGTTTTAATCATACAGACTTTTCACTGTATTTTTTTTAAGTGTGTATTGATTTAAATATTAGCCATTACTGGTAGCCACTGTCAGTTATACCCATATATACACTGCTCAAAAAAATAAAGGGAACACTAAAATAACACATCCTAGATCTGAATGAATTAAATATTCTTATTAAATACTTTTTTCTTTACATAGTTGAATGTGCTGACAACAAAATCACACAAACATTATCAATGGAAATCAAATCTATCAACCCATGGAGGTCTGGATTTGGAGTCACACTCAAAATTAAAGTGGAAAACCACACTACAGGCTGATCCAACTTTGATGTAATGTCCTTAAAACAAGTCAAAATGAGGCTCAGTAGTGTGTGTGGCCTCCACGTGCCTGTATGACCTCCCTACAACGCCTGGGCATGCTCCTGATGATGTGGCGGATGGTCTCCTGAGGGATCTCCTCCCAGACCTGGACTAAAGCATCCGCCAACTTCTGGACAGTCTGTGGTGCAACGTGGCATTGGTGGATGGAGAGAGACAATGTGCTCAATTGGATTCAGGTCTGGGGAACGGGCGGGCCAGTCCATAGCATCAAAGCCTTCCTCTTGCAAGAACTGCTGACACACTCCAGCCACATGAGGTCTAGCATTGTCTTGCAATTAGGAGGAACCCAGGGCCAACCGCACCAGCATATGGTCTCACAAGGGGTCTGAGGATCTCATCTCGGTACCTAATAGCAGTCAGGCTACCTCTGGCGAGCACATGGAGGGCTGTGCGGCCCCCCCAAAGAAATGCCACCCCACACCATGACTGACCCACCACCAAACCGGTCATGCTGGAGGATGTTGCAGGCAGCAGAACGTTCTCCACTGCGTCTCCAGACTGTCACGTCTGTCACATGTGCTCAGTGTGAACCTGCTTTCATCTATGAAGAGCACAGGGCGCCAGTGGCGAATTTGACAATCTTGGTGTACTCTGGCAAATGCCAAACGTCCTGCACGGTGTTGGGCTGTAAGCACAACCCCCACCTGTGGACGTCGGGCCCTCATACCACCCTCATGGAGTCTGTTTCTGACCATTTGAGCAGACACATGCACATTTGTGGCCTGCTTGAGGTCATTTTGCAGGGCTCTGGCAGTACTCCTCCTGCTCCTCCTTGCACAAAGGTGGAGGTAGCGGTCCTGCTGCTGGGTTGTTGCCCTCTTACGGCCTCCTCCACGTCTCCTGATGTACTGGCCTGTCTCCTGGTAGCGCCTCCATGCTCTGGACACTACGCTGAGAGACACAGCAAACCTTCTTGCCACAGCTCGCATTGATGTGCCATCCTGGATGAGCTGCACTACCTGAGCCACTTGTGTGTGTTGTAGACTCCGTCTCATGCTACCACTAAATTGGGGGTGTCTTGCTAATTGCCTACAATTTCCACCTGTTGTCTATTCCATTTGCACAACAGCATGTGACATTTATTGTCAATCAGTGTTGCTTCCTAAGTGGACAGTTTGATTTCACAGAAGTGTGATTGACTTGGAGTTACATGGTGTTGTTTAAGTGTTCCCTTTATTTTTTTGAGCAGTGTATTAGCACTTCAGTGTTAGTTTCCTTACATTCCATTCCATATTTAATTTACCTTTCTTTCCTCTGTCACATTCGTGTGGTTGTTCCTGAGGATTGCTAACAATAGTGGATCATATTAGGATGATGTATTACAAGCTGTGCAATAATTTGGGACATGTAGCCTATCTGAATCATTAAGGAGCACAGACCATACGTAGTTTAAACGTATGTCCAGTTTAAACCTGGAGCCTGGCACATGGTTCACAACGACTGGACCGTTGTCTTCACAGTTCCATGGTCATTGAGGATTATTAGGGTAGATTTGTAGGAATACTGTTCAAACCCTATTCTACACTTTTCTCACCTTCCAATGTCATGTATTGAACAATTGAACATAATTTTCAGGATGAATCAAACCGCTATTTTTAATTCATCAATATATTTAGTGCATAAAGTCTCTACAAACTGCTTTTTCAAATTATACATAAATACTTTCCTAATCCTAAATAATATTCAAGATAAGAGTATTTTTTTTATCTACTGTACCAATTGGTGCTGAAAAGTAGATGAATTTGCATACATAGTTTCTTTCATTGATCCCTAAGTGAGTCTGTTGGGAAAATTCAAATGAATGGTACAGCAAATTTAAATGGATGGCTTTAGATGCAGTAAATGTACTGAAAACCTTATTGAATGAAAACTCGATGAGAAAATCTGTTGGCCAGCAAGTGGAAGGGTTTTCAGCAGTTGAATTACATTAATTCAACGCGCACAAGGGAACCACGCCTGCAAAGTCCATTACGCAGCTGCATAAGGTAAGTCTGAATACCAACTATTATAGAAGTGTGTAGGAAAGGCCTGTGTAAGAAAACATACATTTCACTACTATAGAAGTGTGTAGGAAAGGCCTGTGTAAGAAAACATACATTTCCTAAGTATGAATCAGAAAAATAACAATTAAGGTATCATTTCTGTATTCCTGTTTGAGGGCAAATACTTCTGATCTGTCGGTGATGAGCGTACAGGTTTTTCCACAAGGTAAGCAAGCACACAGGACTCACTCTGCCTAAGCCCTAGTGTGTGAATATCACTCCCTGACATCCGTTCATGTCAGCTCATTGTGCAAAGAGCGATCAACAACAAAAAATGTCCTCTCAGCTCCTGTGGGTTCGGAGCAGTGCACCTTAGCATGGGTTCCTTCCGGGCACTGTGAAGGGTAACACCTCGGCTTCCTGAGTCGGTCTTCCTCATTGGTGCCACTCATGAGGAGCTGTTGATTTATCACTCTCAGTAAAGAGGGCGAGACAGATGGTGCTTTTTCTTCCTGGGCTGACCTTTGGTTGGCCGCACCTCCGTTAGCATATAAGCGTTAGCATATCAGGTGAAAGGTCAAGGCGTTGAAGGGCCAAGGGTGTAGTTTAACATTTGAACCTCATTCTTTGGCTAATGCTGCTCTGACTAATAGTTATTGTAGAACTAGATCAAATTCAGAGAAACAGAAAAAAAATGTAGTTTAAACTCAACTCGATCTGGAATTGTTATCACCCCATTTCTTTGATGTAAGCATATCAACTATTAGTATACTCCATGCTAGTATCATCCAACTGCGAATCAACAATGATTTCACAACAAGTCTGGCAGTAACTAAAACCCAGCAAACTTAGCAATATGGGTTGTTTGTTTACATGTCCTCACCTACTATAGGTACTAGACAGTAAACAAACAAAAAGATAACCCACCCATATTCCACTACAACAGACCTGCTACAACCCACCACATAGTAATGAATTAAATTGAGTAGACTTGTAAAATAAGTTTTACATTAAGTCTTGATTTTCTTCCAGTAAACCATTTTATTTTAAAGGTGTTTGAGTGTAAATGTATGTGGAACATCACTAGTGGCCCCATAAATTAATCATTAAATACTTAGCAGTTTAACCTGAGGTGGCGTTAAATTGAAAGTTGACTAATTTCATTGGATGCCCTCATTATACATGCACTGACAAACTTTAATCAGAATTAAAGCCGGATTTACCTAGCTTTAGCTCGGTTATTGTTTTTATGGATATATTTCTTACAATGGGGTTCATGTTAAACAAAGAGTGGAAAAATTAAGCTGAGTCAATCCTAATTCACCTGCCGTGAGAGAAAGGTACCCTTATTGTTCTCCGGTAAGTTTGGTTTCCATGGAGAAAATGACAGTTGTCCCTCCAGACACCTACAGCACACTTCAGTTATTAAAATGAGAGAAATCATACAAATAAACTAATGCTAATCGACATGCAAAAACAGAACACTTCATTTTTGACCCATGTGAACTCACAATGCATTGATATTCTGAAAACAATGTTTTAATTTAATAGTTTGGTAACGTTAGAGACACACTGAAGACAAACAGCTAAAAGCAGCAGATTTCTGCAGTGTGCTGGTTGGCGACAAATGATGGCAATTCAACATGTAGAATCATCCGGAAATGATGGACAATATTCTGGTCAGAGGTGATATTGTGGCAACCCGCTGCTTTTATCCATTCATCTTCGTGGTGTGTCAGGATGGTAGGAATTGTGAGATTTAGCCCCAACAGCCAAAATGCATTCTTGTCCACCACGGGTTGAGGTTTCAGGAGATTTAACCCTATATTATCTACAGACTCAATATCTTACCACTGAGACCATGCTCCATAAGTGGCCACTGATCCAATCAGAGGGTGCATGCAAAACACCAGGTGTAAACTGGGTCTTAGTTGGTTCTACAGCTTACTAAAAGACACGAACTACAGAATCCTTAGTTAAATGTTTTTGCTGTATATTCAGATCGTATCACACAGGATTTTTATTGGAACTTCATTGCTCTTAATATTTTTGCCCCTCAGGCCAGTTACCTCACAAAAGAGTTACAATGTGTTTTCACAAGGAGAAAAATAAAAGACTGTAGATACAATTAACTGTCACGTTGTATAAATGATTGGAAACAGGCGCAGGAATTCATAATAGGGGAGTTTAATACTCCACCCAAAATATACAACATGCCATGAAAGGCACGGGGACGAAGCCCAAAACAAACACATATACAAAAACACAGGGATGTAACCCAAACAAAAGAACAAGGTTAAACCTCTTATAAATACACGGGACGAGACCCATAATAACAAGTGCACAACAATAACGAGTACACAATACACGCAGCATGAAAGCTGACACAACAAAGCACAGGTACTCACAAGACCAACAGACATGGGAACAATAACTGACAAAAAAAAATTGTGAACAGAGGGCACATATATACAATTACTAATCAGGGGAAATGGGAACCAGGTGTGCGTAATGAAACAGTTCAGTGCCGCCTAGAGACCGGTGACGTAGACCTCCAGAGCTGGTGCACTGAACAAGCAGCAGTCCGGGGAATCTGTGAAGTTAACGTCCTAAATGCTTTCAATTAAGAGTAAGATACATTTTTGGCAGACGGGTAAAGAGATTCCTTGATTTACTACCATCTCCCCTGCTCGAACCCTCTCTCTATGTGACATTAATATTAGTAACAAATTAATAATGCAAAAGTGTCATTATGAGTACAGGAGCATGCTGCCTTTTTCCCGAAATTGATATTAGTACCGGGTTGACAGAGGAACACAGAACACACACACACGGCAATTAAATTGCTCCCGGAGCAGCTATGAGTTGTCCATTGGAATGGGAACTTCCAATGGGGAAGGAAAGGGGCATTGTTACAGTGTTTGAGGAAAATTACTAGATAGGCAACTCTGTTTACTTGCCTCCCAAAGTCTTCATAGAGAGGAGCCCGTTGTAATAGCAGAGTAGGTAAACAACAACTTTTCTGTCCCCTGCTAGCTTTGAAAAGGACAGATACATTTTTGGTGACAGGTTATGATTGGAAAGTGAGTTAGGCAGGCAGTCAGCTTTGGACACTCCGGCTCCGATGGCACCAACAAAACATTTAATTCTGTAAATAACCTTTCAAAGCAAGCTTCTCTAATGTTTGCACTTACCACCATTGCCCATTATTTCCAATGTGCAATTATTAGCACGGCGGTGATTGCGCTGAGGTAATTGCAAATTAAGTGGGATGCTTTATCTCAGCAATTTGTGTCCAACCATAAACCCGCGGAAGTATAATTTCAAATCTGACTTTGTTTTGTCCCCTCTCCATTTTTCTTACACCTACATGTAAATGTCAGAATGAATGGCTAGTCTATTGACATTCCAAATTCGGTGCATCCATTGATGTTTCAATATTGTTAAGGGTTTCTAGCACAAATATCCCATTGTAATGTTGCAAATACATGTTATTTTGTGTGGAATCCTCACACCCATCTGTCAAGCAGATACAAGGTCTTCAGTGTAAACGTTTTACCACAGGTTCTAAGGCTTCTTCGTGCCTACATTGTTCTCTATCTGTCACAGTTAGTCCTCTCAAGAGTACACAGTATGTAATGTACATAAAGCATCATTCCCATTGTCATTATTATAATTCTGATTTCATGATCATCCCCACCATCAGCAGTACTATTACCACTAGTTCAGTCTAATGGCCTACACTCATGTGTCAAACACAAAGGCTATAGCAAAATAAATAAATAAATAATAGCTACCGTGCCTATTTTCCCTCTCATTTCACATGCCAGGTTATATTGTCTTCAATGTGAACGTCTCTACTTCCCCATTCACAAAATGATGGGCCTGTCCTCATATTAATGGGGATATACAGTATATAAAGTCATTACTAAAGGAAATAATGGTGTCAGACAGGAGATTGTATTATAGGGGGAAGGATGGAAACAGTTGTGAATGAAAAGCACATCTTGTTGTTCACACCAGGTTGCAGGCTTGGTTTAAACAACCTAACACATTGGAAGAAATATTCATTATAATATTTCACATCTTTTATTTGGGCAAGTGAACACATTTGTATACCGACATATAGGAGTAGAATATGAAACATGGATGTGTTCTGAGAAAGACTGTATTTAGACAGTACTCTCCTGCGCTAAGCCAAAAATGTGCAATGTCCCACATCTCTAGCAATTTTCTGCTTGTGAGCAGCCATGAGATGTATATTTACTTGTCTAAGGGAACTTTTAAGGAATCGTTTTAAAACCTCTCAACCGTTTGATGTCTCGGGGTAAACAAACAAACACACCAATCAATGACATGCCTAGTTACAAATAACAGGTCCATGGTGTGGATTCCATTAAAACCGCTAGAGTGATATTATGACAGAAATCGTAAACCAACTGAGGCAAAGTCAAGCATTGCCACCTAATGTC
Organism: Oncorhynchus tshawytscha; assembly: GCF_018296145.1. NCBI lineage: Eukaryota > Metazoa > Chordata > Actinopteri > Salmoniformes > Salmonidae > Oncorhynchus > Oncorhynchus tshawytscha. The sequence goes on along the minus strand of NC_056437.1, from coordinate 41,631,661 downwards.
TGTTGTTGCCATATATGGTCAAATTGATGCATTAAGGCACTGAATGGCGGTATTGGAAACGCTTGAAAGCTTTGCATTCAAACAAACCAATTTAAGACAGAAAAGCCTGTGATAGATCATTAGTGGGGTCCATGGGTCTGTCATGGATCACAGATATGTAAAGAACATGCTATGTTGATCATATCTCCCAGACAGAGCAAGCTGTGAAGACTTTCACTCAAACCCAAATGCAGAGTTTCTCGCCCTGCTCATCTTTAAGCACAAGTTATTTCTCAAAAACAAAACTGTAAAAACAATGAGCCAGACTACAGAAATAAATTCTGGTGGAGGCAAACAAAGAAATTATTGCTGTATTAACTTCTAGGTAAGTGGATCTGGCTACATTTCACAAAATAGCAATGACTCAAAGCAACTAGGAGGCACAAATTACAGCATGCAACTTATGTCCAGTGAAAAAAGCTTTTTACAAACATTGCTGGAGTTACTGAGTTTCAATTACACATTGTATTGAATTGTTACAAAGCAGCATCAACAGAATAGGTTTAGCTAAATTATAACAAAGTGAAATAGGACCCTGCTGCATTATTTAAGTAATGATGAGACAGGACAAAATATTTCAAAATAGACTACGATCATATGAGCGAAACAAATTAAATCAAAACGTGAAAAGGCCAGCATATACCTTTTTCCTTCCAGTGATTGATAGTGTTGAGCCGCAGAAATACTCTTGTTGAGTTCAATAGACAATTCCACCTACCCATTTTCCTCTCAAACTGAAGTAATTTTGATAATCAGCATCCTTTCTACCTCTTGACCCTGGCCATAGTGAGGAATGTGTTGATGCTATTAAATCAGTTGAAATTCTTCCCCCCTCACACAGCATCAGTGGTTTGATTTAGATACTGGAGTGGGAAATTCTTGCTCATGTACTGTATGGCCAAAATGCAACTGATATAGTTATGTATACTAACTGTCACAATGTTCAGCATTCCACCAGTTTTGATGATTTTTTGTATATATGCATGCCAGCACTAAGTACAAAGCAAACAAGGAAATAGTAAGCACTTTGATATTCTAAGTGTTAACAATAGGGTCAAATCACAGTCAGAAATCTGAGTGAAAAAGGACACGTTGGGAAAACATGCTTATGCAATACTTCTGTCCTTCCAGGCAAGATAGATTCCAGGGGAACTGGTGCTCATGCCTTGACATAAAATCTCCTAGCAACATGTGTGGAACATTCTGAAATCCTCCTGACAGGGGTCTTCATGTTTGGCACGCCCCGCTTCTCCTCCACAACCACAAGTGTCTCCATGTCTCAGGACAGCAGATGATGCCACATGACATCTGTGCTGGGCTCTGGCAGCCAACTAGCAGATAGGCTTCTATCAGGGGCACAAGGTGACTTTGAGCCCTGGCAGAATGACAAGCCGGTGCAGCATCCTTGCTCAGGCAATCAAAAGCCAGGGCGTCCTACAGACAACAACCCAAAGTCAACATCTGCAGTAGGCTATGGCAGAGAGATTGCCACTGAGAGTTGAAGTGAAACCTCACCATAAGACATCTTGAGTGCGGGGTCAGCAGTAGTGAGAACTGCTGTGTGCTTTGGAGAGATATAGACCTTGAATCCATCAGTGTCAATGTCACAATTTCTTGGAAAAGGAAGAATAACTCAACATATACTGCACTGACACAAATGACTGATGATTGGTTGTAAGAAATTGATAAGAAGAAGATTGTGGGAGCTGTGCTGTCAGATTTCAGTGCAGCCTTTGATATTACTGACCATAACCTGTTTTTGAGAAAACGTATGTGTGGATTCAGAGCTATCTATCTAATAGAACTCAGAGGGTTGTCTTTAATGGAAGCCTCTCTAATATCAAACATTTAGGGTGTGGTGTACCGCAAGTCAGCTCTCTAGGCCCTTTACTCTTTTCTAGTTTTACCAATGACCTGCTTCTGGCATTAAACAAAGCCTGTGTGTCCATGTATGCTGATGACTCAACCATGTGCAGTGCCGTGGGAAACTATTTGTCCCGTTCTGATGTTCTATATTTTTGATACTGAATGTTAGCAAATCTTCAACCAAAATCTAATATTAGATAAAGAGAACCTGAGTTTAGAAATAACAACAAAATTAATACTTATTTATTTAATTAACAAAGTTATGCAACACCCAATTTCTCTGTGTGAAAAAGTAATTGCCGCCTTAATCTCAATAACTGGTTGTGCCATCTTTAGCTGCAATGACTGCAACCAAATACTTCCTGTAGTTGTTGATCAGTCTCTCACATCGCTGTGAGGAATTTTGGCCTACTCTTGCATGCAGCACTGCTTTAACACAGTGACATTTGTGGGTATTCAAGCATGAGTTTCTCATTTCAAATCCTGCCAATACCACTCAATTGGGATTAGGTCTGGACTTTGACTAGGCCATTCCAAAATGTAAAATCTGTTGCTTTTTAGCTATTTTCATGTAGACTTGATTGTGTGTTTTCCGTTATTGTCTTACTGCACGACTCAGCTGTGCTTCAGCTTCAGCTCACAGACAGATGGCCTGACATTCTCCTGTAGAATTCTCTGATACGGAGCAACATTCATGGTTCCTTCTGTTAAGGCAAGTCGTCCAGGTCCTGGGGCAACAAAGCATTCCCAAACCATCCCACCAACACCACCATGCTTGACCGTTGGTATAAGGTTCTTACTGTGGAATGCAGTGTTTGGTTTTCGCCAGACACAAATGGGACCCATCTCATTATAAAAGATGACTGAAGTTTTCCAAAAAGCACCTGGAAGCACCTGGATGGTCAACAAGACTCTTGGAAGAATGTTCTATGGACAGATGATTCAAAAGTATAACTTTTTGGACAACATGGGTCCCAAACTTTATTTAAAGTGCATTTAAAGTTTGATACAATTAGATTGAGTCCTAATCTTTAACTTAGATTTTTGGTTGAGACAGAGACGTGAATCTAACATATGAATTATTAATTTGTAGACATGCTGGAATTAAAGCCTGACTAAGTCAGTGGCACAGATGGAACTATTCAAGGAGAATATACATCTCCTTAAAATGTTGATATTTGGTTGCGTTGACAACCAAACACAATTCAATAACCAGTTTGTATACAAATTAATAATTGAAACGTTGGATTCATGTCTCCATCTCAACCATTAAAGAATAGGACTAAATCAAATATAATCAACCTTTAAATGCATTTTAAATCAAGTTTGATTTGATTTAGTCATATTATTTAACTTACATTTTTGGTTGAGATGGAGATGTGAATCCAACATATTAGTGATTAACTTGAAATCAGCCAAAGTGTCACGTGTGCTCCGTCTCCGGCCTCTAGGTCACCAGGCTGCTCGTTATGGCGCACACCTGTCAACATCGTTATGCGCACCTGTTCGTCGTCAGACTCACCTGGACTCCACCACGTTACCTTCTCTATACACTACCGTTCAAAAGTTTGGGGTCACTTAGAAATGTCCTTGTTTTTGAAAGAAAAGCACATTTTTTGTCCATTAAAATAACATCAAATTGATCAGAAATACAGTGTAGACATTGTTAATGTTTTAAATGACTATTGTAGCTGGAAACGGTAGATTTTTTAAAAATGGAATGTCTACATAGGTGTACAGAGGCCCATTATCAGCAACCATCACTCTTGTGTTCCAATGGCACGTTGTGTTAGCTAATCCAAGTTTATAATGATAAAATGCTAATTGATCATTATAAATCATTATAGATCTGATTAAAGAAGCAATAAAACTGGCCTTCTTTAGACTAGTTGAGTATCTGGAGCATCAGCATTTGTGGGTTTGATTACAGGCTCAAAATGGTCAGAAACAAAGACCTTTCTTCTGAAACTCATCAGTCTATTCTTGTTCTGAGAAATGATGGCTAGAAATTGCCAAGAAACTGAATATTTCGTACAACGCTGTGTACTGCTCCCTTCACAGAAGTGCATACTGGCTCTAGCCAGAAAAGAAAGGAGTGGGAGGCCCCGGTGCACAACTGAGCAAGACGACAAGTACATTAGAGTGTCTAGTTTGAGAAAGAGATGCCTCACAAGTCCTCAACTTGCAGCTTCATTAAATAGTTCCCACAAAACACCAGTCTCAACGTCAACAGTGAAGAGGCGACTCAGGGATGCTGGCCTTCTAGGCAGAGTTCCTCTGTCCAGTGTCTGTGTTCTTTTGCCCATCTTAATATTTTCTTTATATTGGCCAGTCTGAGATATGGCTTTTTCTTTGCAACTCTGCCTAGAAGGCCAGCATCCCGGAGCTGCCACTTCACTGTTGACGTTGAGCAAAAGATGTTGACGTTGAGTAAAAGCTGGGCTGGGCTTGGTTAAAACACTTGATGGGAGACCAAATAAATAGCTGTAGATCAACTCTCTAGTCGGAGTTGCTGCCCAGCCTATTTTTTTTTTTATATAGTGGATATAACATTGAAAATCTGACGTGGTATGAATTCAAAATGCTATACAAGGTTTGTCTTTGTTGTTGTTTACAATGATAACATAATCTTGTGATTGAGATTTCACCCTCAAAACAACATTTTTAAACATATTTTTCACTTAGTCTATGTTTCAATACATTGACAAGTTACGTTGAAACAATGTTGATTCAACCAGTTTGTGCACAGACAGCAGTTCTATCTTCTCAAATTTCATCTGCTTTTCTATATGATTTTTTACAGCAGTCCATATGATTTAGTGGAAACACTTTGTTTTAAGAGCACTTAACGATGGTAAATAGCTCCATTGAGTGCCCAGATTGTGTTCTTGACACAAGCATGGGAAATCTCTATATGGCCATGGTTGAGCAGTCACAGAGCATGTGTTGTTGCCTGGACTTCTAAAGACTTCCACAATGGGCTCTGTTAAAAAAGTATCGACAGGCAGCAATTGAATCACATTCAAAATGTTTGATGAAAACTATTATCAAGAAATGTCATCAGGAGTGGGAGTAATGTCAAACTATAGGTGAGGATGTATCACGTTTAATTTCAATGTGGACAACAGCTTCCATATTTTCCATCTTGTCATATTGTACACTGAACAAAAATATAAACGCAACATGTAAAGTGTTGGTCCCATGTTTCATGAGCTGAAATAAAAGATCCCAGAAATTTTCCATACACACAAAAAGCTTATTTCGCTCATGTTGTTTTGCACAAATTGATTTACATCCCTGTTAGTAAGCGTTTCTCCTTTGCCAAGATAATTCATTCACCTGATAGATGTGGCATATCAAGAAGCTGATTAAACAGCATGATCATTACACAGGTGCACCTTGTGCTGGGGACAATAAAGGGCCACTCTAAAATGTCCAGTTTTGTCACACAACTCAATGCCAGATTTGTTTCAAGTTTTGAGGGAGCGTGCAATTGGCTGCAGGACTGTCCACCAGAGCTGTTGCCAGATAATGTAATGTTAATTTCTCTTCCATAAGCTGTCTCCAACGACATTTTAGAGAATTTGGCAGTACGTCCAACCAGCCTCACAACCGCAGACCACGTATATGGCGTCGTATGGTTGAGCGGTTTGCTGATGTCAACATTGTGAACAGAGTGCCCATGGTGGAGAAGGGGTTATGGTATGGGTAGGCATAAACTAAGGACAACGAACACAATTGCATTTTATCAATGGCAATTTGAATGCACAGAGATACCATGATGAGATCCTGAGGCCTGTTGTCGTGCCATTCATCCGCTGCCATCACCTCATGTTTCAGCATGATAATGCACGCCCCATGTTGCAAGTATCTGTACACAATTCCTTGAAGCTGAACATGTCCCAGTTCTTCCATGGCCTGCATACTCACCAGACATGTCACCCATTGAGCATATTTGGGATGCTCTGAATTGACATGTACGATAGAGTGCTCCAGTTCCCAACAATATCTAGCAACTTTGCACAGCCATTGAAGAGGAGTCGGACACCATTCCACAGTCCTCAATTAACTTTTGCGAAGTGTCACATTGAAAACTAGGCAGGCCAAAACAGCCTGAAATTTCAGGAAATCTTTTCAAACAGCTCTTCCACTAAAGGGGCATTATCATCTTTTTCACAATTTCACAGAATTATTCCAACCTCATAGTGTGGAAATATATATAACATTCAGGTAAATCACGTTTTTGACTGCACTGGGTCTTTAAATGTACTCAATTCAGTATTTACGATCTGTCACACTGCCCGCAAATGGTGGTCACACCAGAAACTGACTGGTTTTCTTGAAATTGTTGCATGTTGTGTTTATATTTTTGTTTAGTTATACTCTATATTCATATTGAATTCCGGAAGATATCCTCTCAAAATGTTTTACTGATGAAGAATATGTGACTAGACCATATGGAAACTGAATTTAGTACATTTTTAAAGACCCAGTGCATTCAAAAACGTGATTTACCTGGATGTTATATATATTTCCACACTACTAGAAATGATTTGATATTGAGATAAAAATGGCTGCGGAAAATTATATTAAACAACCGTTTATCTTAAAGCACGGTAAAATACAATTAAATCCAGTTTTCTGACCTTAACAGAAGTTATCACATTGGTTAAGCCTCTTAGGACTCAATTGTTATTTTTATTATTTACTAAATTTGTTCCAATTTCTGTGTTGCCACTCATTGTGCTCAATGTACTGCCACTCATTTGGTAAACTTTCAATTCTACCTTTCAAACTGCCTCTGTGTCGTCGTGCTTCAACACATTTAGTTGACTTGAGTGTAAAGAACTGCACTTTGTTAGAAAGTGATTCATGATCACACGATGTAACACGTAAGCACTGGAGTTAGACAAAAATGTCTAATAAAACATGAATAAAAGTTATTTTAATAATTCCACTGCTCAGCGTAAAATTACACTCTTGCTCTATTTTTTAAAGAATTTGACGTGCGGCTCGCATCCGAGAACACTTGATTAATTCAAGATGCACTCCAGGATCATAAACACAACTAATTCGTAACATACAGTACTAATTACATATGTAACATATCCTATGAATTGCAAAAAATGTATTATAATAATAATTGCAGGACATAACATATCATATGAAATTGAGATTTGTGTGTATTAGGTTGTTGTGGAATTGTTAGATTACATGTTAGATATTGCTGTATTGTTGGAACTAGAAGCACAAGCATTTCGTTACACTCACAATAACATCTGCTAACCATGAGTATGTGACCAATAAAATGTGATTTGATTTGGGATAGCGTAGTACACAATTTGATGATGTAGTATACAAAAAATGGGGTCCCTTTTGGTTCGTGAGAACCACTTTCAAAAGGACTGGCTGAGAGTGCATCTGTAAGTGACTCACGCTCTTCTCATGCTGAAGCTGACAAAAGTTATGCGCCCAGTGTAGCAGCTAAAAACCTACTGTTTTCACATTGCCCCAATGGAGCTTCTCTTTAACCCAACAAGGGTAAAGCACTTTCACTGTTTGCTGCCCCAGAGATATAAGCTGCCCGAGGTATTAGCAAATTGTATTAAACGTTTCAGCCATGTTGTACAAAGGGCTCATGGGGCATTTAAGCTCATGGGGCATTTAAGCTCTGAACAGTGCCTGACAGGCAGCATTCCGCCCCTAAGACCAGAGCCAATCGTATGAAAGAAACAGAAACAACGAGCCATTGAGCCACATTCAAACAGAGCCAGAAAGCTGAAGCCTAGAGGGGAAAAGGTAGTATAGCTAGCATATTTCAAAATTAAGGCCAATTTATACTGATATATCACTGAGATTAGATTTGTTGTAGATTAACAATACTTTTGTGTTTGCTAGCTAGCTTGCTAGTTAGCTAGGTTGTCTTTTTAGCTATGTTGGTTGTTAGCTTGCATAACTGATATGTGTATAGTTATAAGGGTTACTTCATGTTTTGTGGATAATATAACAATTTACAGAGCTCCATTGCCTGACAGGCTGATCAGATTAGCTTTCAGTCTCAGAGAGTGATCAGATTCAATAGCAGGCTCAGAGGCTGGTAAGTTAGGATGCTGCCTTGTAGCCTGTTTCATGAGCAAAGCTCCTTGCAGGCATATTAGCAGTTAAAGTGCCTTATAGACTAATGCATACGATCCAGTGGGCTGAGCTCTATTCCTGCCAGACTGATCAGATTCAATAGCAGCCTCAGAGGCTCATAATGTCAGGATGCTGCCTTATAGGCTGTTTCATGAGCCCATGTTTTGTCTATCCATATAATTGGGGTCAAGACTGCTACAACGATTGGATGTATTACTTTGTTTCACTAATGCTTTTGTTTTTGTCTTATGGATATGTGGTGGTTGACCGTGACATGAAATAAATAAAGGCAATCAAATCAGTCTTCCCACAGTCTGCAGGGTTACTTTGCTGGTTCCATGTATTACAAGTCTCATGAAACGACATATCTGACAGCCTCCTTTCAAAATTCAGCTTCACAATGATAAATTGAAATATTTACATATGAACATGATTGCCAGGCTAATTGCCAGGCTAATTGGTTTAGATAGGACTACAGTGATTGCAATTTAGCCCAAAAAAGTTAGGCATAAATGTATAACTCCTAACTGAAATGAATGTTTCACTCTCAGGATGCACACCGTTGGCTAGTAAGACGTTCTTTACTGATAGGCTAAAAGTACTGGTGTCTCTGAAACATTGCAGTACAGTAAGTTACGCATCTGATATTGTGTAGCATAATATTGTTTCAACTTAATGGTGCACTCCTTAGTCCTAATGTAAACATAATGGTAGCCCTGCCACATAATGCTGAAGACTGAGGTTGGAGAAATGTTTACCTCTCTCAAGTTCATTATGTTTCACTCGCAGTTTCAAACTGTGAGCAGAACAGTGGAAGCTCAAGAGATTTCAGGATCGTCTTAGAAGGCTCAGAATGGCCATCAGTGACAGCCCATTAGGAGTTTTGATTGTGCTCTGAAGCCATAAAAGGTTTGTCCATTTCTACATAGTACATCTTTTTTTTTTGCTATTCCAACACGATGGTTCTTGTGTACATTTTGGTGTTATTTCTTGTGTTCTGATATACCGGTAAGCACTGTGGAGGAAATGTTGAATTATATCTGTGACAATAAATGCACTGTTGAAGATAATAGCTTGTCTTACTTTGTTCCCTATTACGGGGACACTGGGTACAGACGTCAGTTCAATGTCTAGTTTTGATTTACATTTGGTTGAGTTGTCAACTAACGTGAATTCAATGTGAGATCAACAAAAAATGTTACCATATCATTGGATTTAGGTTAAAAGTGGGTTGAAAAAAATACAAAATTCCCTTACGTTGATGACTTATTTCAAATCCAATCAGTTTCCATGTTGATTCAACGTCATCACATGAAATGTTTTCAACCAGTTTTTGCCCAGTGGGGACAGACCAACACTAAAGTCGGCCTTGCGTTTACACAGGCAGCCAAATTCTGAATTTTTTCTCACTTAATGGTCTTTTGAGCAATCATATCAAATCTTTTGACAAACTCTATTGGACTGCCTATGTAAACACAGACTACGAACATGAAGAATTTACTGTCCTGTGATCAGCAACCACTATCTAGCGCCTGTTCTCAGTTGCTCTAATTTGAAAATTGTGAGTAGTGAATGGTGCTAGCTAGGGGTGTCCATAAACAGAAAATTCAACAGTGGTGGCCTGCCCATTAGGGCATTAAGGGCGACATGCAACTTCTGATTGCTCAACAACAACAAAAAGTATTTCAATTCATGGATTATTTTTTAATTGCTCATAAAAGTGTGGAAAAAATGGTATATTTTCCTGTTTCAATATTATATTGTTGAAAAAAGCTGTTCAGTTACTTACTACTCTGCCCCTCAGTGACTGCCAGCAGCAACAGCTCCACTTCCACAAGGGTATAGGCCATATGAATATTGCTTGGATTGTTTTGCCAGCTATTCGCTATAAATGTGAACTGCCCAAATGAAATCGCAGTATTTCATAGCATAAATTATAACAGCATAAAGTAAATAACCATACTGGGGCAATCAAATGTGCGTTAAGTCAAAACTTCTGGGTCTGCTCTAGTCTCTCTCCCAATGTGTCTCTTGCGCCAACAAGCTACAGTAGCTAGCTAGCTAGCTAGCTAACACAAGTCGGATGAGAAGCAAGCTACAAGCAAAGGAAGCTAGCTATGTATATTTTGCTGTGGAAGGTTTTTCATATAGCTGAAGTCATCTGTGTAAACTAAATCAGAGCACAAACAAATAACCTAGCGAATGTTCATGGCTCACATTATAGCCAGTTGGCAAGCCAACTAGCCAGTAAATAGAAGCCAAAGCGATTGTAGCATAGCTGTATAGATCGTCCACTACACTCAATGTTCACAATATATACTAACCAGCTACATTCTTCCATAAAGCATATCTAGGTAGCTAGCTAAGTAAAGTTCATGGTCAACACCAAATGTTGGGAACTTTTGAGAAACTGACAAGCTGCTCACTTATAATACATGCAATGCAATGCTCATCTAGCTACTCCAGCATGGTACAGTTAAACTGGCTAGCTAGCTAACCGTTTCTTAGAAAGACAATTTGTTTTATCGGCTACAGTTTGTGTTGTGAGAGACTGGTTTTGGTTGAGGAAATGCAGGCTATTTAGCAGCTGTTTGTGCTGAAACTGACTTCTGGCTGCACAAATAGCTATGTTGAATCAAATCAAGTCAAATCAAACTTTGTTTGCCACATGCACCGAACACAATAAGTGTAGACTTTATCGTGAAAGGCTTTACAGTGAAATCTAAACCCGGCAATGCACATGCAAGTAGTGCATCAACTGTGCATTGCAGTGCTAGATCATCACACGAGACAGATGTGTCACTGTTCGAGCATCCAGAACAAACTCGAGCACTTACCTTCAGTACACTCCCTCCTTTGTCAATGCAATTTTCTTCATGCTATTTAAATGCCAAATTACTTTTCAGTGGGGTTCCAAAATTGTGAACCCGGTAAGCAAAATTCTCCCACTTTTAAAGGGAGAATACATGTTTTGCAGAAATGCAAATAGCCATGTCTATGAAGTAATAGCCAGGACCTGGTTTCCAGATAGCGATGGTGCAAAATATAAGCATCAGAATAGGCCCCGTCAAATCTTACCTTAAAACTTCTTAAACCTGATCGATTTAAGAAACAGCCAGTGAAAGTGCAGGGCGCCAAATTCAAACAACAGAAATCCCATAATTAAAATTCCTCAAACATACAAGTATTATACACCATTTTAAAGATAAACTTGTTGTTAATCCCACCACAGAGTCCGATTTCAAAAAGGCTTTACAACGAAAGCATACTATTTCAATATGATGGAAATGTATAGGCCTATGTAACCTACTGTATTTATATTTTAATGCAGTTATCTCAGTTTTCATTCGAAGCATTTTTTTTACCCTTTGCTTGTTTATAACAATTGCAAAGACATCGGCACTTTTGTATTGTAGTCAACTTCGTTCTGAAGTTATCGGCGGTCACAGATTAACATCTTGATTATATGCTTATCAGAGAACTTCTGTGTATAAAGTGGGGCAAAAAGCATCTAATGACCCAGTTAGCTGTTCTACTAGTGGTCAGAGGCAGTCAGGCAGCAAGTGTTTTCAAGTGCAACTTTAGTAATGATGGTTTTGAGAAACAGCTCTGAGATTTAACAATGCAACTACAAAGGTTCTAATGATGAATTTAGCCTTAAGATGCTTTGGGAAACTGGGCTCTGGAGAATAAATTATTTGGGACAAAACACATACATTTTTTTAACATCATTTGAAGCGCAAATTACAATTTCAAAAGACACCTTTTGCATGTGGAAATGTATAATATATGAAAAATAAAGGAAATTCACATTAGCAACACAATACCTACTCCAGCATGGGTTTCTCTACTCCAATATCGGCTCTATCAAGGTTTTCCAGCACACAGCTTTGACCTACTACAGTAGCTATGTTGGTCTATTGTACTTCAATATGTATGCATATTGGACTACAAGGTCTCAAAAGCATTCCACAGGGATGATGGCCCATGTTGACTCCAATGCTTCCCAGAGTTGTGTCAAGTTGGCTTATGTCCTTTAGGTTGTGGACAATTACTGATAAACATGGGAAACTGTTGAGCGTGAAAAAAAAAAATTTGCAGGGGCTGTAGGTAGACTGGACTCATGAATCTCCACTGCAATTCTCTGCCTCTAACCCTATTACAGGGGCTGAGTCACTTGCTTACTGGTGCTCTTCCATGCCGTCCTTAGGAGGGGTGCGTCACTTGAGTGGGTGGAGTCACTAACGTGATCTTCCTGTCTGGGTTGCCCCCCCCCCCGCCTTGGGTTGTGCCGTGGAGGAGATCTTTGTGGGCTCTACTCGGCCTTGTCTCAGGATGGTAAGTTGGTGGTTGAAGATATCCCTCTAGTGGTGTGGGGGCTGTACTTTGGAAAAGTGGGTGGGGTTATATCCTGCCTGTTTGGCCCTGTCTGTGTGTATCGTCGGACGGGGCCACAGTGTATCCCGACCCCTCCTGTCTCAGCCTCCAGTTTTTATGCTGCAGTAGTTTGTGTCGGGGGGCTAGGGCCAGTCTGTTATTTCTGGAGTATTTCTCCTGTGTGAATTTAAGTATGCTCTTTCTAATTCTTTTTTTCTCTCTCTCGGAGGACCTGAGCCCTAGGACCACCTGGCCTGATGACTCCTTGCTGTCCCCAGACCACCTGGCCGTGCTGCTGCTCCAGTTTCAACTGTTCTGCCTGCGGCTATGGAACCCTGACCTGTTCACCGGACGTGCTACCTGTCCCAGACCTTCTGTTCTCAACTCTCTACAGACAGCGGGAGCGGTAGAGATACTCTGAATGATCGACTATGAAAAGCCAACTGATATTTACTCCTGAGGTGCTGACCTGTTGCACCCTCTACAACCACTGTGATTATTATTATTTGACCCTGCTGGTCATCTATGAACATTTGAACATCTTGGCCATGTTCTGTTATAATCTCCACCCGGCACAGCCAGAAGAGGACTGGCCACCCCTCATAGCCTGGTTCCTCTCTAGGTTTCTTCCTAGGTTCTGGCCTTTCTATCAAGTTTTTCCTAGCCACCGTGCTTCTACACCTGCATTGCTTGCTTACAAATCAGATTGCAAACAATTAAAAAAATGTCCTTGAGTTAATAAAGACGCATACAAACATGGTCTCTTTCTTGAGTAAGGCAGATCCGAAATGCAGGTGCTCTCTTTGGTGGAGGGTAGCCAGGGAAATCCCAAAGCGTAGGTGTTGGTAATCTTCTCTAGTTGCACCTTGATTGGCTCAGTGTTCTGTCACTCATGGGGACACTATGCCACCGCAGAATCTACAGGGAGAGCTAGGCTGTTCAATCCCTCTTGGGTGCTGCCATAGATTTACAGTAGTAGTGCCCATCCAAGAAGGCTCAAGGTTATTTGCCACATATAAAATTACGTCAAATCACATCATATATACCGTAGCTTTGACTGGACTGATCATGTCAACATCATACTTTCAACATTTTAGTTAGCCAGCAAGCTAGCTAGACATGCAGCCACCATCATGAATCTTGTCAACAATCTACTGGTAAATCCTTTTCTATCCTTGTCACATGAAGATAAATTATAGATAAAACATATTGGTGCTCATCGGCCATTTGGAAGAAAATCAGTGGCTAACTGTGAGCGTCACAAAGCAATCACTATTTTGCTTCCCTTGTCTGCTATTCGGTGGAGGATGTCTGGTCCAAGTCTGGGTTTAAGGATGTAAAGGCATCTGTCTCAAAGGGTATTTTTTCCAAGCTTAAAAGGATAAACATTCACACGCAACACCATTGGCCAGAAAAGGTTGAATACATTGGCCATGCTGTCAATCCAGGATGACTTCATCCGGAGAATACCATGCTTTGATGTCAAAGTTTATCCACAAGAAGGACCGCCGCACCACCTTCCTGTTCAAGTGAGCCCATCACAACAACGGTGAGTCCAACAATGTCTTGTATGCTGCTGCATAAATTGTAATATGCCAGGGAAATATGTATACTGTAGTTTAGAAAGTAATACCAAATGTATGTTGTTAGTAGCTTATGTGTCTCACCCTAAGAATGTGGTTCCCTCTCAGAACTTAGCCTACTGTTCTGACATGGTGGTGCACATGTAGCCTATAGCCTGTTTTAAAGAAATGTCATAATCTAATATTGTAAGAGCTTTCATTGTCTACTTATATGCCCTTGTTCTGAATTGGTGTACAGGGAGAATACTTTAAGAATGGCCCATGTTCTGAGTAATGTCGTTGTCCATTTAAAAAATGCTGAAAAAATAGGCATATCGACTACGTCCGTCTTAGCTCTCTCATTAATGTCTTAATTGAAATTATGGCTTGCCTCTTATCCACTCATCATTCCCTTATGCCATAGTTTATACATCTCAATTTTTATGTTACTTATATAGGTGTATCTCATTAGTATCTTATTCATCATTTTAGGCAATGTTGGAATGATTAATTTCATTGTTTTGCTTACTTTGTGTATTTTAAATTAGCTCATGTGCTTTTTTCCATGAGGAGGGGATAATATATAATGTTGTTGGGTCTGTAACCATGTTTGCCAGTTCAATTTGGGTTTTTGTTCAACAGAAAGTTCAGTAACAGACCCAAGTAATTCCAGTTTATATTGCAAGGGTTGTTTGCGCAATGCACTGTGCGTCGGTGTATTGTCTATAAAAGTGGATCCTTGTGATTATATTTTCCGTCCTTTTTATACCACATAGGCCTAATAAAATACTTTAAATGGTAGGCTAACTGCGTCTCTCTCTCTCTCTCTCTCTCTGTGTGTGTGGTGACTTAAAGAAGAGTAAAGTCATCTTTACAACATCTTCCTGAATTTAAGTAAAAAGTACTGAACAAATAGGCCTACCTCATCGCAGCTCGTTTGCTTGCTCTTGCTTATACTTGGAGCTAAGTGTTAATGATATAAGAACAAACATTACGAATTTTCTGAACATAACTGTAATGTTTGTGTATGGTTCACAAGTCAAAACTCATGTTGGCATTCCTTATTATTGAAGGAGAATGCGGTTCTAATCGAGTCACACAAATCCACAAATAGTCAGTAGAAACTATATTTATTTCAGAAAGTCAGCCATGTCAGTTATGGTTTTGAAAAAGGCATTAAATAAGGTTTTTGCTGCCAAACAAGGCTCCGCTGATAGCCAGGTGTAGCGGTGGTAAGGGTTCACTTTATGGTGCTGAAAGGAAAGCTCTGCTGTCGGGACAGCTTTATGTAGGCCCTAACAGTTTTGTGGACACCGTTTGTCACCATTATAGAGCAATTAATGTATTGTTTGGTGTTATGTTGTGTAGTGGGTTTGCTGGCATGCATCTAAAAAAAATGGGTATGTGGTCTAAACTGATGCCAGGGAATCCAATTCAACTTATGAAAAGTGAAATGATACCAATTTGTCTTTAACTTCACAATCAACATTTTTGCCTATGCAATTTTGCCTATGCCATGCTAGCTAGCTAACCTTTTCAGTCACTGTTAGAATGGTAACTTGGCTAGTTTGTTCTATCCATATTATTAGGAATTATGATTTTATGGTTCTATCTTTAACTAGCTAACGTTAGCAAATGATAGTAGCCTGTAGCTGATAATATTTATGTTGATAAAATGGCCTGGTTAGGTTTGCTAAGGTAGCCAGTGCAATCCAAATAGAGGCCAAGAAATTTGGCGGGGTGGTTAAATTGTGTGTTGTGTTACAGGATTTGATTCCACCATCATGTGCTTCTACCAGTAAAGTACTTCAAATTACAGTAACCTTGGCATAAACATCTATTTGGATAGTGTTTCTATGCATTATGGGGATACAGGTTGTTTGAAGTAGCATGAGGATCAGCCGGAGTACTCTGTCTAGTCTCACGCTAGGTTTGAGCAGGCGGTGGTAAAAAAAAAAAACTATGGAATTAGTAAATATCCCGTTTTTGGCAAAGGCATGTTAGAGTGAGCTGTGTCAAGATGAAAATGATACAGAAATAGAGTTTGTGTTGTATAATGACTGATACGGAGGTAATTGGTATCTGTGTGTAATATATTTGTACTGTGTTTTTCCAACTGATCTTGAAGCTGCTGCTTCTTCATCAGGTCATGACCCCAGCTTCAACAGCACTGAGCCCGCAGACCCAAAAGATGAGAGTTTTCCTCTGGGATCAAGCTCTACAGTCATCTTCAGAAGAGGAAGAGACACGATTAGGTTCTGAGTGGCAAGATTCTGACTGGCAAGAGCCGAAGTGTATCGTGAATGAGTCCAAAATCATGGAACTCATGAAGTTCTGCAAGATATGTGGACAGCCAATAGTGGACACAGAGATTTCCTACCTGGGAGCAATGATGGAAGTCAAATGGGACTGTAATGGTGGACAGTCCAAAATCTGAGCTTCCTCTCCTCACTGCTGCATCTGTGCTTTTCACAGGTTGTAGCTACACTGAACTGGAAGACTGGGCTACGACTATGCACCTGAAGATGATTGGCAGCACAACCTTCTATGACATTCAAAAGGCTTACTGCTTCTAGTGATAAATGCTGAATATGAAGAAGGGAGGACAGCTATCTTAGGAAGACTGTCCTGGATATGCTCAGGGAGTCACTGCGTCCACTGCGATATGCTCAGGGAGTCACTGCGTCCATCCCGGACATCTGGAGAACAGATGTCCAGGATGGACGCAGTAACTCCCTGGCTTCAATGCAAAGTTGACAAACTACACCACAATGAGAGACGATACACAACAAGCTGATACATTCTAATGAATAGTAAAAAAACAACAACATTGTAGTCTGTTTGACCTTTTAGCATGCTGTAATGGAACACTAATGTCCATTACAAGTCACAGAGGCTCCCAACTCTTTTGCAATGGAGCCAGTTGGCTTCAAGCGCTCCCTGACTTCACTTCTTGACATGGATCTTCAAGTGGATATAGTTACTACATTCATAAAATGATGCTCGAAACCTTCTCTGAAATCCTCCGTCAGATTGATGTATGGCATACAGTAAAAGGTTAGTACTAGTCTGCTTTCTAAATAAATAACATTTTTCACTCAATGTTTCAAGACAGGCTATTCAGTGTGTTGTTTTTCAATGTTTTTTTTAACATGTCTCGAAAAGCTGGTGTTGAAGTCCAAAAAGCGAGGGAACCAGGGTTTGTGTCCTTAGATACGCTCAATCACCAATCAACTCTACTGGAGTGCAAGATGCAACTGAGATCCAGAGCGCCCCCTCTCAAAGGCTTGCACACAACTGTACTCTTTAATGTCTTTCTGACTACTTTTGTAGTCCTAGCTAACTTGTAATTTTTGTCTTGTCTTTGGAGGGACTTAAGCGCCATTGGACTTCAATTCTTCAACACATCTCTGACGTCTACTGCTGGACCGAGGATGGGGAAGAAGTCAGTTGTCTCCACACTGAACTGAGCGACGTTGACAGGGACGAGAAGATGTGGCTGTCCAGTGACTCAGCTGTGTATGATGACCAGTGGCGATTTTAGCATGTACATCTTGGTGGGGCAAAAAAAAAGTGGGATGCATGCCAGCAAAGCCATTACACAACACTAAACAATACATTAATTGCACTATAACGGCGATAAATGGTGCCCACAAAATGTCAAGGCCTACATCAAGCTCTCAACATCAGAGTCCCAACACCTTACCACTGCTACACCTGACTTTCAACGGAGCCTTGTCTGGCAGCGAAACAGTTCATTCAGACTCATGTACTGCCCTTTAAAAAACATAGCTGATATAGCTGACTTGCTTAAACCAAGGAGGTTTCTATTGACAATTGAGATGTACAAACTATGGCAAATTATGGCAAGGGGACTACAAGCGGATTAGAGGCAATCCGTAATTTCGATTAAGACAATAATGAGCAAGCAATGACGGAAGTAGTCAATATAACTATGTACAGCGACAGAATTCAGAACATCAAATCAAATCAAACGTTATTTGTCCGATGCACCGAACACAACATGTGAACCGTAAAATGCTTACAAATCCTTAACCAACAATGCAGTTCAAGAAAGAGTTAAGGAAATATTTACCAAATAAACTAAAGTAAAAAATAATAGAAAAGTAACACAATAAAATAACAAAAACAAGGCTATATACAGGGTGTACCGGTACCGAGTCAATGTACGGGGGTACAGGTTAGTCGAGGTAATTTGTACATGTAAGTAGGGGTAAAGTGACTATGCATAGATAATAAGTAGCAGTAGTGTAAAAACAAATGGGGATGGGTCAATGTAAATAGTCCAGGTGGCCATTTGATTAATTGTTCTGTAGTCTTATCGTTTGGGGGTAGAATCTGTTAAGGACCTAGACTTGGCCTTTTGGACCTAGACTTGGCCAGAAAAAGTAATAAATGTTATGAGCAAGTTGACATCATTTCCAGTCACAACTTGTGGACGTGCTGCTGTGCGGTTTGTTGCTAACGTTACTTTGCTACCTGCCAACTTTTTATTTTACCCTTCTTTAAAAAGTCTGTGACTTTCATCTAAAGTATTTTTATTTATTTAACTAGGCAAGTCAGTTAAGAACAAATTCTTATTTTCACGCCCTGATCTTTATATTCTCTATTTGGTAGGTCAGGGTGTGACTAGGGTGGGAAATCTATGTTTATATGTCTTTGTTGGTGCCCGGTACGTTCTGTGCAAGCTCCCCGCAGTTGCCGTGCTAGAGTGGGCATTCAGCCAGGATGGATTGTGCTGGCTCAGCGCTCCTGGCCTCCGGTGCGTCTCTTCGGCCCAAGATATCCTGCGCCAGCTCTACGCACGATATCCCCAGTTCGCCAGCACAACCCAGTGCAGCCTGTGTCAGCTCCCCGCACTTACCGGGCTACAGGGGGGATTCAGCCGGGACTCGTTGGGCCAGCTCTACACTCCAAACCTCCAGTGCGCCTCCACGGCCCAGCATATCGTGTGCCGACTCTATGCACTATGCCTCCAGTGCGCCTTCAAAGCCCAGTGCGTCTGGTATGGTTCCCAATCAGAGGCAGGTGTCTATCGTTGTCTCTGATTGGGGATCATACTTAGGCAGCCCTTTTCCCCACCTTCAGTTGTGGGATCTTGTCTTTGTGTGTTGCATGTGTTGCACTACTAGCTTTACGTTTGTTGAGTTGTTTATTGTTTTTTGGTGGAACATGTAAATGAAAGAAAATATACACCTACCACGCTGCACCTTGGTCTTCATTTAATGACGGACGTTAGACGTTATAATGTCAGCCTCGGAACAGTGGGTTAACTGCCTTGTTCCAGGGCAGAAGGACAGATCTTTACCTTGTCAGCTCGGGGATTCGATCTTGCAACCTTTTGGTTACAAGTCCAATGCTCTAACCACTAGGCCTCCTGCCGCCCCAAACTTTATGGTTTTAATCTTTTTAATTATCATTTGATATTTAAATTTTTTCCCTCGCTCTACTTTTTTCATTCAACATTTTCACCCCGGACACTTTATCTGGACCTGGTTCGACACGATCTCCACCACCCGAAGCTAAGTAGACCCAGAAACCCAGAAACATTAACATCATGCCTTCTAAGGGCAGTCACTGTACTCATAATATACAGGAGAATGATCGCCTTATGGTGAGGATAGCCGTGCAGCAAGCCCAGCTTCAGACGCAATCGTTAGGCAAGGGGAATGTAAGTGTAAGAAAGGATGAAACAACGTCTGTGCCACCAATAAGTACAGATAATAGTATAAATCCCCTTGCACAGTCCCTGCAGCCGGACAATTTTCTCATGGCTTCTAGAAGGAAATGCTGTAGTTATGCTCAACCGGTGTCTCTAATTCAGCCAATAGAAACTTTAAACCGGTTCTCCCCATTAAGCAAAGAGTCGGAGTCCGAGGCCGAGCCTTCTCTGGTCTCTCCTCCACCCGTTACGGGGTCTGAGACGCCGAAGCCTCCCAACATTAGCTCTGACAAATTGAAAATCCTAGTCATTGGCAACTTTACCCAAGTTATTAGACTTAAAAAGGATCATTGAGCGTTCATACACTGTTTACCAGGGGGCAGAGCTACCGACGTTAAGGCTAATCTGCTGGCTAAGGCTAAAACTGGCGAGTGTAGCGAGTATAGGGATATTGTACACCAACGATGTAAGGATGAAACAGTCAGAGGTCACCAAGCGCAGCATAGCTTCAGCGTATAAATCAGCCAGAAAGATGTGTCGCATCGAGTAATTGTCTCTGGCCCCCTCCCAGTTAGGGGAATTGATGAGCTCTACAGCAGAGTCTCACAACTCAGTCGCTGGTTGAAAACTGTTGTCTTCCTCTCCCAAAAGATAGAATTTGTAGATAATTGACCCTCTTTCTGGGACTCACCCACAAACAGGACCAACCCTGGCCTGCTGAGGAGTGACGGACTGAGGAGTGACAGACAGGGCTCTAACTCCTATAGCTCCACAATGAGATAGTGTGCAGGCCAGGTTTTGTGGAGTCTGCCACTAGCACAGTCAGTGTAGTCAGCTCAGCTATCCCCCTTGAGACTGTGTCTGTGCCTCGATCTAGGCTGGGCAAAACTAAACATGGCGGTGTTCACATTAGCAATCTTACTGGAATAAAGACCTCCTCCATTCCTATCATTATTGAAAGAGATTGTGATATCTTTACATCTCAAAATAGGGCTACTTAATGTTAGATCCCTCACTTCCATGGCAGTTATAGTCAATGAACTAATCACTGATCATAAACTTGATGTGATTGGCCTGACTGAAAAAATGGCTGAAGCCTGATGAATTTGCTGTGTTTACATGAGGCCCCTCCTCCTGGTTACACTAGTGACCATATCCCCCGTGCATCCCGCAAAGGCGGAGGTGTTGCTAACATTTACGATAGCAAATTTCAATTTACAACACTAATCACTTTTTATAGCTACTGTTTACAGGCCTCCTGGGCTGTATATAGCGTTCCTCACTGAGTTTCCTGAATTCCTATCGGACCTTGTAGTCATGGCAGATCATATTCAAATTTTTGGTAACTTTAATATTCACATGGAAAAGTCCACAAACTCACTCCAAAAGGTTTTCGGAGCCATCATCGACTCAGTGGGTTTTGTCCAACATGTCTCTGGACCTACTCACTGTCACAGTCATACTCTGGACCTAGTTTAGTCCCGTGGAATAAATATTGTAGATCTTACTGTTTTTCCTCATATTCCTGGACTATCGGACCACCTTTTTATTACGTTTGCAATCGCAGCAAATAATCTGCTCAGACCCCAACCAAGGATCATCAAAAGTCGTGCTATAAATTCTCGGACAAACCAAAGATTCCTAGATGCCCTTCCAGACTCCCTCCACCTACTCAAGGACGTCAGAGTACAAAAATCAGTTAACCACCTAACTGAGGAACTAAATGTAACCTTGCGTAATACCCTAGATACAGTCGCACCCCTAAAAACAAAAAACATTTCTCACAAGAAACTGGTTTACAGAAAATACCTTAGCCCTGAAGCCGAGAAATGGTGCTACACCAAATTGGAAGTCTTCTGATTAGCTTGAAAAGACAGTACCATGCAGTATCGAAAAGCCCTCACTGCTCCTCGATCATCCTATTTTTCCAACTTAATTGAGGAGAATAAGAACAATCCAAAATGTATTTTTGATACTGTCGCAAAGCTAACTAAAAAGCAGCATTCCCCTAGACAGGATGGCTTTCACTTCAGTAGTGATAAATTCATGAACTTCTTTCACGAAAAGATCATGATCATTAGAAAGCAAATTACGGACTCCTCTTTAAATCTGCATATTTCTCCAAAGCTCAATTGTCCTGAGTTTGCACAACACTGGCAGGATCTAAGATCAAGGGAGACACTCAAGTTTTTTAATACTATATCTCTTGACACATTGATGAAAATTGTCATGACCTCTAAACCTTTAACCTGCATGCTGGATCCTATTCCAACTAAACTACTGAAAGAGCTGCTTCCTGTGCTTGGCCCTCCTATGTTGAACATAATAAACACCTCCCTATCCACCAGATGTGCACCAAACTCACTAAAAGTCGCAGTAATAAAGCATCACTTGAAAAAGCCAAACCTTGACCCAGAAAATATAAAAAACTATTGGCCTATATCGAATTTCCCATTCCTCTCAAAAAAAAATGAAAAGCTGTTGTGCAGCAACTCACTGCATTCCTGTAGACAAACAATGTATACAAAACGCTTCATTTTGGTTTTAGACCCCATCATAGCACTAAGACTGCACTCGTGATGGTGGTAAATGACCTTTTAATGGCATCAGACCAAGTCTCTGCATCTGTCCTCATGCTCCTAGACCTTAGTGATTCTTTTGATACCATTGATCATCACATTCTTTTGGAGAGTTTGGAAGTCCTAATTGGTCTACATGGACAAGTTCTGACGTGGTTTAGATCTTATCTGTTGTGAAGATATCAATTTGTCGCTGTGGATGGTTTGTCCTCTGACAAATGAACTGTAAATGAACTGTTCGGTATTCCTCAAGGTTCAGTTTTAGGACCACAATTGTTTTCACTATATATTTTATCTCTTGGTGATGTCATTCGGAAACATAATGTTAACTTTTACTGCTATGCGTACGATACACAGCTGTACATTTCGATGAAACATGGTGAAGCCCCAAAATTGCCCTCGCTAGAAGCCTGTGTTTCAGACATAAGGAAGTGGAGGGTGGCAAATGTTTTACTTTTAAACTCAGACAAAACAGAGATCAAATCAAATCAAATGTATTTATATAGCCCTTCGTACATCAGCTGATATCTCAAAGTGCTGTACAGAAACCCAGCCTAAAACCCCAAACAGCAAGCAATGCAGGTGTAGAAGCAAGATGCTAGTTCTATGTCCCAAGAAACAAAGAGATCTTCTGTTAGATCTGACAATTAATCTTGATGGTTTTACGGTTGTCTCAAATAAAACTGTGAAGGACCTCGGCGTTACTCTGGACCCTCATCTATCTTTTGAAGAACATATCAAGACTGTTTCAAAGACAGCTTTTTTCAATCTGTGTAACATTGCAAATATTTGAATGATGCAGAAAAAATAATCCATGCTTTTGTCACTTCTAGATTAGAATACTGCAATGCTCTACTCTCTGGCTAAGGATAAGCACTAAATAAACTTCAGTAAGTGCTAAACACGGCTGCTATAATTTTAACTAGAACCAAAAAATGTGATCATATAACTCCATTGCTAGCCTCTCTTCACTGGCTTCCTGTTAAGGAAAGGGCTGATTTCAAGGTTTTACTGTCAACCTACAAAGAATTACATGGGCTTGCTCCTACTTATCTATCCGATTTGGTCCTGCCGTACATACCTACACGTACGCTACAGTCACCAAACGTAGGCCTCCTAATTGTCCCTAGAATTTCTACACAAACAGCTGGAGGCAGGGCTTTCTCCTATAGAGCTCCATTTTTATGGAATGGTCCATGTGAGAGACGCAGACGCAGTTGTAAATAATTACTTGTTCTCAACTGGCCTGCCTGGTTAAATAAAGGTGAAATAAAAAATTTTTTTAAAGACTTGGTCTTGACCTTTAAGTCTTTATTGAAGACTCATCTCCTCAGTAGGTCCTATGATTGAGTGTAGTCTGGCCCAGGGGTGTGAAGGTGAATGGAAAGGCAATGGAGCGACAAACTTCCCTTGCTGTCTCTGCCTGGCCGGTTTCCCTCTCTCCACTGGGATTCTCTGCCTCTAACCCTATTACGGGGGCTGAGTCACTGGCTTACTGTTGCTCTTCCATGCCGTCCTTTGGAGGGGTGCGTCACTTGAGTGGGTTGAGTCACTGACGTGATGTTTCTGTCCGGGTTGGCGCCCCCCTCGGGTTCATGCCGTGGGGGAGATCTTCGTGGGCTATACTCGGCCTTGTCTCATGGTAGTAAGTTGGTGGTTTGAAGATATCCCTCTAGTGGTGTGGGGGCTGTGCTTTGGCAAAGTGGGTGGGGTTATATCCTGCCTGGTTGGCCCTGTCCGGGGGTATCGTTGGACGGGGCCACAGTTTCTCTCAACCCCTCCTGTCTCAGCCTCCAGTATTTATGCTGCAATAGATTATATGTTGGGGGGCTAGGATCAGTCTGTTATAGCTGGAGTATTTCTCCTGTCTTATCTGGTGTCATTTGTGAATTTAAGTATGCTCCCTATTTCTCTCTCTCAGAGGACCTGAGCCCTAGGAACATGTCTCAGGATTATCTGGCCTGATGACTCCTTGCTATCCCCAGTCCACCTGGTCGTGTTGCTGCTCCAGTTTCAACTGTTCTGCCTATGGCTATGGAACCCTGACCTGTTCACCGGACGTGGTACCTTGTCCCGGTCCTGCTGTTTTCGAATCTTTCTCTCTACCGTGCCTTTTGTCTCAAACTCTGAATGATCGACTATGAAAAGCCAACTGATATTTACTCCTGAGGTGCTGACCTGTTGCACCCTCTACAACCACTGTGATTATTATTATTTGACCCTGCCTGCTGGTCATCTATGAACATTTGAAAATCTTGGCAATGTACTGTTATAATCTCCACCCGGCACAGCCAGAAGAGGACTGGCCACCCCCCAGACCCTGGTTCCTCTCTAGGTTTCTTCCCAGGTTCTGGCCTTTCTAGGGAGTTTTTCCTAGCCACTGTGCTTCTACATCTGCATTGCTTGCTGTTTGGGGTTTTAGGCTGGGTTTCTGTATAGCACTTTGTGACATCGGCTGATGTAAAAAGGGAATTATAAATACATTTCATTGATTGATTATGAATATGGTGAAAATAATTATTGTAAACCTCTGTGTGTCTGGTGTAGTAACAAAATACTGGTCATGATGTAATTGCCATTCAAACTATCCCCACCTCAGCCACAAACGTTTCGGTCCATACTGAGGTAGGCTACCCCCAACCTCTGCAAAGAGATATTTACACCTCTCTTGCCAGGAGAAACTCCCTTGCTGACCAGATATTGGTCAGAAGAAAGTTGCCCCTAGCAAAATAGGTGAGAATTTCCCTTTGCCGAGGTGGGGGTAGCATACCTCAATAAGGACTTAAAAGTACGTGTCTGTGAGGGCTTGAGTGACCAGAGATATAAACATGTCCTGTGTCCCAGGTGCAGTAAGTAGCAGAACTGGTCATTTAAAAAAAACTGGTCATTAGAAAAAATGCATTACAGTCAATGTTGTACAGTTCAGGGAATACTTGTAGGCTGACAGCTGTGTGACTTTGCAGCAGCTGCTGCATTGTCTGTTAGTGTGTCCGAGGTGTAAGGTGCAAACATCTGTTGATCATCAGTGGGAAAGGAGTTGTCTTGACCAAACTGCCATTCCAATCAAATCAAAGTTTATTGTTCACATGTACAGGATGTAAAATTTGCAGCGAAAGCTTACCCATGTGCAGTAAACATATAAAAAAAGATTAAAGGAAGCAACAGGAATGGAAACAAGAAAATACGTAACTGGAATATACAGATCATACTATGAATACTAAATAACATACTGAGATGTGCACTAAAGTAAATTGTACCAACTAAAAATAACCATGTAAAGTTTGTGTGTATGTGCGCGTGGTGTTTGGGGCTGTATTGTGAGAGCTGTGTGAGAGTGTGGTGTGTGTGTGGAAATGATTACCACCCCATAGCACTCACGTCAGTAGCCATGAAGTGAAAAGAGCAGATGGAGCCACCTTTGATCTGATAGGCAGCGAGCTGAGTGGATACCACATCACGAACATAGTTTTACAAAAGAAAGAGGTGACCGAAACACGTAATGTCGAGTTTTTAAGAAAAGCCTCTGTTACATAGGCTCTGAGTGTGTTTTCCTGTGTGAGGGGGCACCTTGGAGGCGTAAACAGGGCCGAGTGGGGGATGAACTGAGAGTTAGTCGACTCAAAGACACCTATCATTGGTCGGTTGCAGGCAACTTAGAACTGTCCTGACACTGAATTGATCACAGTGGGGATTGGTGCGGTCTGAAGGGGTGAGGGGCCAGGGTGACTGTGGTTTGTGTGTGAAACAAAGTACTTGGTGAAGCCCTATTCAAGAAAAAAAACCTTGTTCTGAAAGTGTCTAAGTGATCCTCAGAAGTGGTGAAATCCAATGATTTTAAATGTGCTAGCCAGGTATGCCCTATGTTACTCTGTGTGAGTGTTTTGGGACCACTAATTAGGTAATATTTTGATAATGTTATGGGATTTATATAGGTTATATACGTAATCCTTGTAGAAGCATTCTGTATGGGTAATCTTTCAATGATGTTCTGTGTGGACATTGATCAATCCTGTGTGGATGTGTAACAATGTGCGCTGAGAGTCGGGAAGCAAGTTCAGGGAGTGAGTGTTTTAATAAATGAACACATCATAACACAAACTAAGACATACAAACAACGCACAGACATGACACAGGAACAGAAACAATATTGCCTGGGGAAGGAACCAAGGGGAGTGACATATATAGGGAAGGAAATCAGGGAAATAATGGAGTCCAGGTGAGTCTGATAACGCGCAGTAACGATGGTGACAGGTGTGCTCCATAACGAGCAGAATTTTCTGTGTGAGCATTTGATGAATCCTGTGTGGGTGATCATGAAGGCTCTGTGTGAGCCTGAGATAAATAATAATTAGTAGATAAATACTATGCAATGTTTTAAAATAGTTACAGTTGAAGTCGGAAGTTTACATACACCTTACACCGGAAGTTTACATACAGCCAAATACATTTAAACTCCGTTTTTCACAATTCCTGACACTTAATCCTAGTAAAAATTCCCTGTATTAGAGGTCAGTTAGGATCACCACTTTATTTTTAGAATGTGAAATGTCAGAATAATAGTAGAGAGAATGATTTATTTCAGCTTTTATTTCTTTCATCACAATCCCAGTGGGTCAGAAGTTTACATACACTAAATTAGTATTTTGTAGCATTGATTTTAAATTGGTTAACTTGGGTCAAACATTTCGGGTAGCCTTCCACAAGCTTCCCACAATAAGTTGTGTGAATTTTGGCCCATTCCTCCTGACAGAGCTGGTGCAACTGAGTCAGGTTTGTAGGCCTCCTGGCTCGCACACGCTTTTTCAGTTCTGCCCACAAATTTTCTATGGGTTTGAGGTCAGGGCTTTGTGATGGCCACTCCAATAACTTTGTTGTCCTTAAGCCATTTTGCCATAACTTTAAGAGAATGCTTGGGGTCATTGTCCATTTGGAAGATCCATTTGCGACCAAGCTTTAACTTCCTGACTGATGTCTTGAGATGTTGCTTCAATATATCCACATAATTTTCCTACCTCATGATGCCATCTATTTTGTGAAGTGCACCAGTCCCTCCTGCAGCAAAGCACCCGCACAACATGATGCTGTCACCCTCGTGCTACACAGTTGGGATGGTGTTCTTCGGCTTGCAAGCCTCCCCCTTTTTCCTCCAAACATAACAATGGTCATTATGGCCAAACAGTTCTATTTTTGTTTCATCAGACCAGAGGACATTTCTCCACAAAATACAATCTTTGTCCCCATGTGCATTTGCAAACCGTAGACTGGCTTTTTTATGGTGGATTTGGAGCAGTGGCTTCTTCCTTGCTAAGCAGCCTTTCAGGTTATGTCCATATTGGACTTGTTTTACTGTGGATATAAATCATTTTGTACCGGTTTCCTCCAGCATCTTCACAAGCTCCTCTGCTGTTGTTCTGGTATTGATTTGCACTTTTCACACCAAAGTACGTTCAACTCTAGGAGACAGAACGCGTCTCCTTCCTGAGCGGTGTGAGGGCTGCGTGGTCCCATGGTGTATATACTTGTGTACTATTGTTTGTACAGACTTCAGGCATTTGGAAATTGCTCCCAAGGATGAACCAGACTTGTGGAGGTCTACAAAATATTTTCTGATGTCTTGGCTGATTTCTTTTGATTTTCCCATGATGTCAAGCAAAGAGGCACTGAGTTTGAAGGTAGGCCTTGAAATACATCCACAGGTACACCTCCAATTGACTCAAATTATGTCAATTAGCCTATCAGAAGCTTCTAAAGCCATGACATCATTTTCTGGAATTTTCCAAGCTGTTTAAAGGCACAGTCAACTTAGTGTGCGTAAACTTCTGACCCACTGGAATTGTGATACAGTGAATTATAAGTGAAATAATCTGTCTGAAACAATTGTTGGAAAATTACTTGTGTTATGCACACAGTAGATGTCCTAACCCACTTGCCAGAACTATAGTTTTTTAACAAGACATTTGTGAAGTGGTTGTAAAACAAGTTTTTAATTACTCCAACCTAAGTTTATGTAAACTTCCGACTTCAACTGTATAATGAATTCTAATAATAGTGGATAGGTTATTGCGATAGAGCTGTGATCATGATCATAATTGATATCTAAACATGGGTATTACTTATCGCAGGATACAACTGCAATGAACTGAAGTTGTGGGCAGGAAACGCCTCTGTTATTCCGAAATGTGTTTTTTCCTTATGGATTGACTGATGTGTTTTATAAATTTGGTGCATTACATGTTACTTTTAAAGTCTAGGACATTTCTTTAGTGGGAAGCCGAAATAGATGAGACAGTTGTCAAGTTTGTTTTTAACTTTACAATAGAGATAAGCGCAGAATGTTGTTGGGAATAGGTTATATATATTTTTCCTACTGGTAAGAATAGAAGAGTTTCCATGTTTTAGTCTGCTGGTGAAAGCGAGTAGTGCTCACTGGGCTATATCGGGCTGTAAGGGATGTAGTGGAACATTTGCAGTAGAGGTCTGAAAAGATTATTCGGAAACGTTCTTTGATAATTTCTGATGACTGTTTCTGGGTTTTATAGTTTAGGTAACACCAGTGAATTTGACCAGGAAGTTAAGGTATTCTAACGATATAATCCGTTTCCATTACGTGGAACAGTGTTTGATCATTAAAGTGGATTGCAGTTTGAGTTTATTTTTATGTTTACAGGGACAATGCACATTAATCAACGTTTCAGTAAAGTGCCGGTTTTAGCCAGCCGGTTAATTTTCAACCGCAATCCCTGGGCAGGTTATTAAAAACAATTACAATAACAATACAGACAATCACAAAGCAGTAGCACAAAAAGCAACAAGACAAAATCCATAAAAGCAACAAAGTGTTTCCACCCCTCACAAGCTACAAACAACATGGAAAGTGACAATACACAGCTAGGGATTATGTTCACAAGTCTGATTGGCCTTTAGCCATGTCTTCATGTTTTTTGTGGAGATGTGATAGGTGGTACAGTTGTGTGTGTCTGATGGCAGGGTATTCCAGACATGGGAAGCTCTCACAGAGAAAGTAGATTGACCGAAGTTGCTTTTCCTTAAGGGAACTATACAGTCCCCTCTCATGGCAGACCTTGTGGATCTGCTGCCATAGGTTTGGGTTTTCTGTTTAACAAAAGTACTGGGTGGAGGGGGAGCCAGGCCATTTAGGACCTTGATTACAAGACATGCGGCGGTGTATTGCACAATCTTTTTTTCAAATCAGGAGCTCATACTTTCTGAGGATGTAACAGTGATGTTGTCTATTGGGCTTCCTATCAAGCACATTGAGAACCTGTTTGTAGACATTCTGAATGAGCTTTAATATTGTACATCAAGCTCGGGCCCAACTAGTCAAGCAGTATGTTAAGTGGGGAAGTATCATAGATTTGAAGTACAGTTTTTCTACCTCTGTAGTCAAACAATTTCATAATAAATCAGTAATTAGCTAGGTTGAATTTGGTTTATTTGAGTTACCTTTTTCACCTGTTTTTTAAATGAGAGTTTGGAATCAAGTATGATGCCAAGATACTCCAAATCGGATACCACCTGGAGCTTCTCCCCTGACACATAGACACCTGGCTCAGTGGCATCAGTTGTCCTCTTTGTGAAGAACATTTAGACTGTTTTTTTCACATTGAGATGCAAACATGAGTCACTGAGCCACTTTGCAACCTGAACCATTACAGTGTGAGTTATTGTGCAGCTTGTTGTTTGCTCTTTGCATGCACATATATCACTGTATCATCTGCATACATTTGAACTTCAGACCCAGTACAGACAGAAGGCAGATCGTTAATGTACAGGCTGAACAGTATAGACCCTTGGGGCACGCCCACATCATAGCTAAGAGTGGGCAACAGTTAGTGTTATCTCATCAGCGTAATAGTCAAACTAACTTTTTGAAGGTTCTAGGTTTGTTAAATAACAGGTTTATATTTTTACTAAATTAATGCAACAGGTTGAAATTATTAGATCACTGGAAATAGGTTACGGGTTTGTTTATTGTTTATTTTAGGTGTCGAAGCACTATTATCTGATGTGTTTTGAGTAGGATTCTTCCTTCCATGACTATTGAAAGTCCCCTACAGTATGTATGTTAATGGAGATGTAGGAGACCACGTCTCAAACCACTTTTTCATAGATGGCTGGGATCAAATATCACTGATTCCTTACGCTGAGAAATTGACTACATTTGCGACAGAAAATAAAAGTATTATATTTAGAAACGATACCAGGATAATGTTATATGGTTATGGAGAAGCGAGACCAGTCATATAATATAAAATGGGAGTGACTCAGTTGCGAGATACATTTTGCTGAGTCTAAGGGTAGCACATGCTATATTAAGCGCACATAAATGTTGGGGTACATTAAAACAAATTATTAATGATTTGAGGGAGTACAATGGACGTATCATTATCATAAACCTTTAGGTTACTGATTATGATATTAGTATAGTGAATCCTAATGAAATTGTTTGCAAATACCCACACACACACACAACACACTTGTTATGACTATTTGTTGGTGTTTTTAAAATAATGTTTGATTTATTGTGAGTGTTCTATTTCATTTGGGTTTAGTGAGTTTTCCATTTGTCTTCATGCCAAGATATCTTAAAGGGGTGTAAGGGTTTTCTAGTGGTGATGAAGGAGAGTCGGACCAAACTGCAGCGTGTCGATTGCGATCCATGTTTAATACAACAAAGAAACACGAACTTACAAAAAACAATAAACGAAACCGAAACAGCCTATCTGGTGCAAACTAACAGAGAGTACACATAGGACACTAAGGACAATCACCCACGACAAACTCAAAGAATATGGCTGCCTAAATATGGTTCCCAATCAGAGACAACGATAAGCACCTGCCTCTGATTGAGAACCACTCCAGACAGCCATAGACTTTGCTAGACAACCCACTAAGCTACAATCCCAATACCACCACCAAAACCCCAAGACAAACACACCACAATTACAAAAACCCCATGCCACACCCTGGCCTGACCAAATACATAAAGAATAACACGGTGGCGGCTCCGGCGCGGGACGTGGACCCCACTCATTTAATGTCTTAGTCCCCTCTCCCTTCGTCCCTAGATAGTCCACCCTCGCCGCCGACCATGGCCTAGTAGTCCTCACCCAGAACCCCACTGGACTGAGGAGCAGATCGGGACTGAAGGACAGCTCCGGACTGAGGCAGCTCGGGACTGAGGGGAAGCTCGGGAGTGAGAGAAAGCTCGGGAGTGAGAGAAAGCTCGGGAGCTCGGGAGTGAGCTCGGGAGTG
This sequence comes from Oncorhynchus tshawytscha, assembly GCF_018296145.1. NCBI lineage: Eukaryota > Metazoa > Chordata > Actinopteri > Salmoniformes > Salmonidae > Oncorhynchus > Oncorhynchus tshawytscha. The sequence goes on along the minus strand of NC_056437.1, from coordinate 41,600,144 downwards.
AGAGAAAGCTCGGGAGTGAGAAAGCTCGGGAGTGAGAGGAAGCTCGGGAGTGAGAGGAAGCTCGGGAGTGAGAGGAAGCTCGGGAGTGAGAGGAAGCTCGGGAGTGAGAGGAAGATCGGGAGTGAGAGGAAGCTCGGGAGTGAGAGGAAGCTCAGGAGTGAGAGGAAGCTGAGGCAGGTTGATGGATCTACCAGATCCTGGCTGGCTGGTGGTTCCGGCAGATCCTGGCTGACTGGCACTTCTGGCGGATCCTGGCTGACTGGTGGATCCTGGCAGACTGGCGGATCCTGGCTGACTGGTGGATCCTGGCAGACTGGCGGATCCTGGCAGACTGGCGGATCCTGGCTGAATGGCGGATCTAACTGATCCTGGCAGACTGGCAGATCCTGGCCGACTGGCAGATCCTGGCCGACTGGCAGATCCTGGCCGACTGGCAGATCCTGGCCGACTGGCAGTTCTGGCGAATCCTGGCGGATCCTGGCAGACTGGCGGATCCTGGCAGACTGGAGGATCCTGGCAGACTGGCAGTTCTGGCGGATCCTGGCTGACTGGTGGATCCTGGCTGAATGGCGGATCTAACTGATCCTGGCAGACTGGCGGATCCTGGCCGACTGGCAGTTCTGGCGGATCCTGGCCGACTGGCGGATCCTGTCCGACTGGCGGATCCTGGTCGACTGGCAGTTCTGGCAGATCCCGGCTGACTGGCGGATCTGGAAGAGTCTGGTTGACTGGCAGATCTGGAAGAGTCTGATTGACTGGCAGATCTGGAAGAGTCTGGTTGACTGGCAGATCTGGAAGAGTCTGGTTGACTGGCAGATCTGGAAGAGTCTGGTTGACTGGCAGATCTGGAAGAGTCTAGTTGACTGGCAGATCTGGAAGAGTCTGGTTGACTGGCAGATCTGGAAGAGTCTGGCTGACTGGCAGATCTGGCGGCGCTGGGCAGACTGGCGGTGCTGGGCAGACTGGCGGTGCTGGGCAGACTGGCGGCGCTGGGCAGACTGGTGATACTGGGCAGACGGGGGGCACTGGCGGCACTAGCTGCTCCATATAGGCTGACAGCTCTGGCGGCTTCTTACAGACTGACAGCTCTGGCGGCTCCGTGCTGACTGGCTGCTCCTTGCAGCCTGGCAGCTCCTTGCAGACTGACAGCTCTGTGCAGACTGACAGCTCCGTGCAGACTGACAGCTCTGTGCAGACTGACAGCTCCTTGCAGACTGACAGCTCCTTGCAGACTGGCTGCTCCATGCAGACTGGCTACTCTAGGCAGACTGACATCTCTGGCTGCTTCATGCAGACTGACAGCTCTGGCTGCTCCATGTAGGCTGACAGCTCTGGCGGCTCCGTGCAGACTGGCAGCTCCTTACAGACTGGCAGCTCCGTGCAGACTGGCAGCTCCGTGCAGACTGGCAGCTCCGTGCAGACTGGCTGCTCCTTGCAGACTGGCTGCTCCTTGCAGACTGGCTGCTCCTTGCAGACTGGCTGCTCCTTGCAGACTGGCTGCTCCATGCAGACTGACATCTCTGGCTGCTTCATGCAGACTGACAGCTCTGGCTGCTCCATGTAGGCTGACAGCTCTGGCGGCTTCATGCAGACTGGCAGCTCTGGCGGCTCCGTGCAGACTGGCAGCTCCTTACAGACTGGCAGCTCCTTGCAGACTGGTAGCTCCGTGCAGACTGGCAGCTCCGTGCAGACTGGCAGCTCTGTGCAGACTGGCAGCTCCGTGCAGACCGGCAGCTCCGTGCAGACCGGCAGCTCCGTGCAGACCGGCAGCTCCGTGCAGACCGGCAGCTCCGTGCAGACCGGCAGCTCCGTGCAGACCGGCAGCTCCGTGCAGACTGACAGCTCCTTACAGACTGGCTGCGCTGAACAGGCGGGAGACTCCGGCCGCGCAGGAGAGGAGAAAGGCTCTGGCTGCGCTGAACAGGCGGGAGACTCCAGCAGCGCTGTAGAGGAGAAAAGCTCCGGCAGCGCTGAACAGGTGGGACGCACTGTAGGCCTGATGCGTAGTGCTGGCACTGGTATGCATGCTATGCCAAGCCCACACCTTTCTTTCTACTCTGTCCAATACATCCTCCACACTCTCAGACTCAGCACTCTGCTTCGCCGTCAGCTCCAATTCCATCCATGGCTCTGCCCAGGGTCCTTGTCCGTCAAGGATCTCCTCCCAAGTCCATTTATCCAAAGAGTGCAGCCTCTCCCAATGCTGCTGCTGCCTCTGTTGCTTCTCCTGCTGCTGCCTTTGCTCCTGCTGCTGCCTTTGCTGCTGCTGCTGTTGCTCCTGCTGCACCTGTCGCTTCTCCTGCTGCTGCTGTTGCTGCTGCCTCTGTTTACCACGCCGCTTGGTCCTTGGTTGGTGGGTGATTCTGTAAGGGTTTTCTAGTGGTGATGAAGGAGAGTCGGACCAAACTGCAGCGTGTCGATTGCGATCCATGTTTAATACAACAAAGAAACACGAACTTACAAAAAACAATAAACGAAACAGCCTATCTGGTGCAAACTAACAGAGAGTACACATAGGACACTAAGGACAATCACCCACGACAAACTCAAAGAATATGGCTGCCTAAATATGGTTCCCAATCAGAGACAACGATAAGCACCTGCCTCTGATTGAGAACCACTCCAGACAGCCATAGACTTTGCTAGACAACCCACTAAGCTACAATCCCAATACCACCACCAAAACCCCAAGACAAACACACCACAATTACAAAAACCCCATGCCACACCCTGGCCTGACCAAATACATAAAGATAAACACAAAATACTTTGACCAGGGCGTGACAAGGGGCACACATTTTCTATGTTTTAATTGAACATGTGAATTATTTTGATAAGACATGTACTGGAAACACACACACACATATATATATATATATATGAAACACTTATTTGAAGGTTTGGTTTGTATGACCTCTGACCTCTCCTGACTTTCCAGTGTGGTTTGATCACTCTCACTGGAAATCCATTTGGATAATGAATTTAAGGTAATTTGTAATACTGATTTGAAGGTCATTTGTAATATTGATCATTATGATGAAGTTTATAGTTCTTAGCCATATTTGTAATGTGGACCAATGGGAAGAAGGAGAGGGCATTACCTTTTACTAAGGGTAGGCTGTCTTAAGTTTATTTTACTATGACCGTATGGGTATAAACAAATCTTTTTCTTCAGTTATTACGTGTTATTAAGTGTAGTGATTCTAATTCGATTTTTTATAAATGTTTTTACACATTACTCACATTGGGAGTCGTGTCAAAATGGGTGAGGTAACAGTCCTCTGAGGTTTTGGATTGAAGTTTACACACCTTGAGTGATAAGTAGGAGTGTATTGAGTGATATGTGAAGGAGGGTGTTGTTTGTGCTCTGTTCTGTTTTGATACAAATCTCACCAGATTAGGTCTGCTGGATTGTTGGGATTTCTCCCAATGGGTTATAGGGCTCTCACGTTCGTCGTAAGAATTATCGGACCAAGGTGCAGCGTGATATGGTTTCCACATGTTTATTAATAGAAACACACAAAACAATAAAGAATGAATGAAACGTGAAGTCAATTAGCACGTGAAGTGCTAACAGGCAACTAAACATAAACAAGATCCCACAAACACAGGTGGAAAAAATAACTACTTAAATATGATCCACAATTAGAGACAACGATTACCAGCTGCCTCTAATTGGGAATCATACAAAACGCCAACATAGAAAAATAAACTAGAACACAACATACACATATATATACTAGATCACGCCCTAGTCATGCCCTGACCTACTACACCATAGAGAAACAATGGCTAGGGTAGGGGGAGGGTGATTAGTGTCGGTGGTTGTTCTGGTGCGAGGCGAAGTACCCACCTAGCTCGCGGATCCGCCAGCATTGGTGGCGACTCTGGTGCGGGATGAAGAACCCACTCATCCCGCATATCCAGCCATGGACCCGGGCTGAACACTGTGCCTGGACTGGACCTCGGTGTCAAGGAAGGCTCCTGCCATGGAGTGTGACTGGACACCAGCCCTGGCCAGGACATCGGTGCAGAGGAAGGCTCCTGCCATGAAGCGGGACTGTACGCCGTATCTGGACTGAGCACCGGCGCAGAAGAAGACTCCGGCCATGGAGCAGGACTGGACTCCATGTTTGGCCTGGGCACCGGCGCAGAATAAGGCTCTGGCCATGGAATACGCACTGGAGGCCTAGTGCGCGGAGACGGCACAGGTGGAACTGGACTGGTGACATGCACTTCAGGGCGAGCGCGTGGAACAGGCACTGGCATACCTCACTGGGGACACGCACTTCAGGGCGAGTGTGATGAGGAGACACAGGATGCACCGGACTGGGCAGGCGTACTGGAGGCCCCGTGCGTGGAGCTGGCACAGGACGTACTGGGCTGTGGAGGTGCACTGGAGACCTGGTACGTATAGCCGGCATCAATTGTACCGGAACGATGACACACTTCGCACGGTGAGTGCGAGGAGCTGGCACAGGACGTACTGGGCTGTGGAGGCGCACTGGAGACCTGGTGCGTAGAGAACGGCACAAATGGTACCGGACCAATGACACGCTCCTCAAGGCGAGTTTGGAGAGCTGGCACAGGTCGTACAGGGCTGGGAAGGCGTACTGGAGACCTAGTGCGTGGAGCCGGCACAGAATATACCAGACTGATAGCACGCTCCTCAGGACGAATACAAAGAGCTGACTCAGGTGGCATTAAATTGATAACACGCTCAACAACTCTGTTCTGATCTGTCCTCTCTTGAGGTTATCGTGAAAAGTGACGTCAGTCGGTGTCTTAATGCATGGAAGAGATAATTGGACCCGAACAGTGTGGGTACCTCAAAACCCCCTCTAACTGGCTGAAGAAAAGCAACAAAGGCGTTCAATACGGCCCTGTCTGCACCACTTCTACCGAGGGACCTGAGTCCGAGCCGGCAACCAGTGTACAGCATCCGATCTAATCTATCAACTGCTTTTCTCTCATGTATTTTCTCACAGGAGTGTTACAAGAGTACAGTGCCTTGCGAAAGTATTCGGCCCCCTTGAACTTTGCGACCTTTTGCCACATTTCAGGCTTCAAACATAAAGATATAAAACTGTATTTTTTGTGAAGAATCAACAACAAGTGGGACACAATCATGAAGTGGAACGACATTTATTGGATATTTCAAACTTTTTTAACAAATCAAAAACTGAAAAATTGGGCGTGCAAAATTATTCAGCCCCCTTAAGTTAATACTTTGTAGCGCCACCTTTTGCTGCGATTACAGCTGTAAGTCGCTTGGGGTATGTCTCTATCAGCACATCGAGAGACTGAAATTTTTTTCCCATTCCTCCTTGTAAAACAGCTCGAGCTCAGTGAGGTTGGATGGAGAGCATTTGTGAACAGCAGTTTTCAGTTCTTTCCACAGATTCTCGATTGGATTCAGGTCTGGACTTTGACTTGGCCATTCTAACACCTGGATATGTTTATTTTTGAACCATTCCATTGTAGATTTTGCTTTATGTTTTGGATCATTGTCTTGTTGGAAGACAAATCTCCGTCCCAGTCTCAGGTCTTTTGCAGACTCCATCAGGTTTCCTTCCAGAATGGTCCTGTATTTGGCTCCATCCATCTCCCAATCAATTTTAACCATCTTCCCTGTCCCTGCTGAAGAAAAGCAGGCCCAAACCATGATGCTGCCACCACCATGTTTGACAGTGGGGATCGGTGTGTTCAGGGTGATGAGCTGTGTTGCTTTTTCGCCAAACATAACGTTTTGCATTGTTGCCAAAAAGTTCAATTTTGGTTTCATCTGACCAGAGCACCTTCTTCCACATGTTTGGTGTGTCTCCCAGGTGGCTTGTGGCAAACTTTAAACGACACTTTTTATGGATATCTTTAAGAAATGGCTTTCTTCTTGCCACTCTTCCATAAAGGCCAGATTTGTGCAATATACGACTGATTGTTGTCCTATGGACAGAGTCTCCCACCTCAGCTGTAGATCTCTGCAGTTCATCCAGAGTGATCATGGGCCTCTTGGCTGCATCTCTGATCAGTCTTCTCCTTGTATGAGCTGAAAGTTTAGAGGGACGGCCAGGTCTTGGTAGATTTGCAGTGGTCTGATACTCCTTTCATTTCAATATTATCGCTTGCACAGTGCTCCTTGGGATGTTTAAAGCTTGGGAAATCTTTTTGTATCCAAATCCGGCTTTAAACTTCTTCACAACAGTATCTCGGACCTGCCTGGTGTGTTCCTTGTTCTTCATGATGCTCTCTGCGCTTTTAACGGACCTCTGAGACTATCACAGTGCAGGTGCATTTATACAGAGACTTGATTACACACAGGTGGATTGTATTTATCATCATTAGTCATTTAGGTCAACATTGGATCATTCAGAGATCCTCACTGAACTTCTGGAGAGAGTTTGCTGCACTGAAAGTAAAGGGGCTGAATAATTTTGCACGCCCAATTTTTCCATTTTTGATTTGTTAAAAAAGTTTGAAATATCCAATAAAAGTCGTTCCACTTCATGATTGTGTCCCACTTGTTGTTGATTTTTCACAAAAATACAGTTTTATATCTTTATGTTTGAAGCCTGAAATGTGGCAAAAGGTCGCAAAGTTCAAGGGGGCCGAATACTTTCGCAAGGCACTATATGTGATCTGAACTTCATCTAGGTCACAATAATAGCTAAACACAATCTGCATAAACTAATAGCACACAAAAAATTGTATGTTTTCATGTCTTTATTTAACACACCATGTAAACATTCACAGTGCAGGGTGAAAAAAGTATGTGTACCCTTGGATTTAATAACTGGTTGACCCTCCTTTGGCAGCAATAACCTCAACCAAATGTTTTCTGTAGTTCTCCATCAGACCTGCACAACAATCAGGAGGAATTTTGGACCATTCCTCTTTACAAAACTGTTTCAGTTCAGCAATATTCTTGCGATGTCTGGTGTGAACTGCTCTCTTGAGGTCATGCCACAGTATCTCAATCGGGTTGAGGTCATGACTCTGACTGGGACACTCCAGAAGGCGTATTTTCTTCTGTTGAAGCCATTCTGTTGTTGATTTACTTCTGTGCTTTAGGTCATTGTCCTGGTGCACCACCCAACTTCTGTTAAGCTTCAATTGGAGGACAGAGAGCCTAACATTCTCCTGCAAAATGTTTTGATAAACTTGGGAATACATTTTTTTGATAGCAAGCTGTCCAGGTCCTGAGGCAGCAAAGCAGCCACAAACAATGATGCCCCCTCCACCATACCTTACAGTTGGGATGAGGTTTTGGTGTTGGTGTGCTGTGCTGCTATTTTCTCCATACGTAGTGTTGTGTGTTCCTTCCAAACAACTCAACTGTAGTTTCATCTGTCCACAGAATATTTTGCCAGTAGCGCTGTGGAACATCCAGGTGCATTTTTGCAAACTTCAGACATGCAGCAATGATTGTTTTGGACAGCAGTGGCTTCTGCCGTGGTGTCCTCCAATGAATACCATTCTTGTTTAGTGTTTTACATATTGTAGACTTGTCAACAGAGATGTTAGCATGTTCCAGAGATTTCTGTAAGTCTTTAGCTGACACTCTAGGATTCTTCTTAACCTCATGGAGCATTCTGCGCTGTGCTCTTGCAGTCATCTTTGCAGGACGGCCACTCCTAGGGAGAGTAGCAACAGTGCTGAACTTTCTCCATTAATAGACAATTTGTCTTGCCGTGGACTGATGAGCATCAAGGCTTTTAGAGATACTTTTGTAACCATTTCCACCTTTATGCAAGTCAACAATTCTTAATATTAGGTCTTCTGGGATCTCTTTTGTTCAAGGCATGGTTCACATCAGGAAATGCTTCTTGTGAATAGCAAACTCAAATTTTGTGAGTTTTTTTTATAGGGCAAGGCTGCTCTAACAAACATCTCCAATCTTGTCTCATTGATTGGACTCAAGGTAAGCTGACTCCTGACTCAAATTAGGTTTTGAAGAAGTCATTAGCCTAGGGGTTCACATACTTTTCCCAACCTTCACTGTGAATGTTTACATGATGCATTCAATAAAGTCAAGAAAAATTCTATAATTTGTGTGTTATTAGTTTAAGCACACTATGTTTGTCTATTGTTGTGACTTAGATGAAGATCAGATCACATTTGATGACCAATTTACACAGAAATCCAGGTAATTCCACAGGGTTCACACTTTTTCTTGCCACTGTACAACCTGTCAATGTCGGTGTGTGTTAAATGTAGGGGTTTTGCCTTTGAGTGATAGGACCAATGTGAATCACTGAGCAATATCACTCTACATTTGGGTTTGATAATTAATTGGGGTTTGATTATGATGTGGAAACTGAATGATTTTTAAAACTGAAGGATTGATTTGAGTTTAGTATGTTGATAACTATATGAGTGAAGCATGTCATGTATTATGGATGGATTGTTTTGATTGCTGTTGTGAACTGAAGATGTTGACACTATTCTCAGCATGCCCTGGTGAATGGAGAAGGTGAACTCTGATCCGGAAAGTGAAACTGATCCTAATCTATTTGATCTATAAGCTTTGCCTTATACATAGTGGAATCATGATTGTCCTGGGTCATGTTCATTAGGTACCAAAACAATACATTTTACTTAAACCAGGAGTCACTACCTGGATTTGACCAACAAGGTATGCCAATTTTAGTTTCTGGGATGGAAATAGTTATTTCCACCATGCTGATCCATTGGAGTGTGCTAAATGACTAAATGTTATTTTTATTAAACTCCATTGTTGCATGCACAGCATTGAGCATGAAATATTTCCTTTTCACTGTCTATGAAGATATAGCCTTGAATCATGTAAACTGTATGCATCTTTTCATTTTCTTCGTGGGTTTGTGCAGGTGACTGTGTATCATGACCTCCCCAGACAAATTGGTAGAATGCTTAGAATATGTGTTAGAGGTTGAAATGGGAGACAGTGCAACATTTCCTGGGGGAGGCTGAAACCGTGCTATAGCAGCCGGTCACATGCAGGAAACCATGCAATGAATTATTGCTTTTATGCTTCTTGTTTTATGAAGAATGTATGCATTTCCTACATGTGAATTAATGTTCATAAATCTTGTAATTTTATTTTAAGTTGAGTGGACTCTCAAAATGGGGGAATGTTTTAGAAATTACACGATTATGTTATAATAATGTTATTGCATCAAATGGTTGTGTTACGCAACAGAATAGAGGGTTCTTATAACTCTACTGTGTTTGTGTGAACTGAAAGTGGGCCTCGGGGGGGAGGGGCTTAAGATGTATGATGCTTTGGGGGACAAACCTAACAAGACCGCATTCCATAGCATGAGTTGGTGTTTCTGTTCTATAGGGTACCAGGGGGAGATGACTCCAGGGTCTCTACACAATGACAACAGTTTTTACAGCAGATACTGTCTGCTGTGAATTAAAAGTATCTTTCATACAAATCTTAACCGTGAGACCCATTCCATACATCTGTTGTTTGTCATGTAGACTGAATGGGGTGTATATTGGCTATAAAATACCTGTGTACCTTTGTCTCGGAGCTCTCAACGAATCACCTAAGAGTGAATTGTTGACCAGCCATCATTATCATAGAGCACTCAATCGATTCACTTTATATGTGTGTGTTGTATTGCCCTGCTCCCTTATTATTAAGTGAATAAAGATTTAGTTTAAGTATGACTCTGACTTGTGTGATAAGTTTGTCTCTCCTCGTTTGATAGTAAAGAAATTAACCACCACGCTCTATCGCACAAAAACAACCATATCTACACGCACAAAAATGTAGAGTGCGATCAGTATAACATAGAGCCTTCGTAAGATGCCACAAGTCAAGACTACATTTATTTTCAGATCTCGTCCCCCATCAAATATACCGGAAGCCGTCATACGGTGTATCATTCAGCGGGCGAAGCACAGACCTGCCTTCCTCTTCGGCAATTATGTGTGAAACACATCTCACTGACCTAGAAATGCCTAGGACATGATGAAAACAAGCCCAGATTCTCCCAGGGTGAAATTCCTCTTTATTAAAGGACGTGGGCAGAGAAGAGAAGAGGCTGAGTGGAGACAAATCTTGCACACAAACACAACAGCATAGAACAAAGAAGTGAGACATAATGAAAGGAGAGAGAGAAGGGAACTAGATGCCATAGTCTGGTAAAGCCCATAGATTGTAATGAACATAAAGTTTTCCGTCCTCTGGACACAGTGCGTCTGTTAGAGATACATTTTAAAGAGAAAAAATATGGGGGAAAGAAAAAGTTAAGGGATATGTGATTCCTCTTGTAGAACAGTGATTTATGTCAGCAGAATAACAAACGGACAGTGACAGGTTGCCGGTGATTGAAAGCAAGGAGACACGGTGTGAGCAGTAGTCGAGAGAAGCTGTAGCCAGTTATACTCCTGAATAATCCACTCCAATAGAACATGCAAGGAACCATAGGGAGGGTAAAGAGCTGGAGACTGTTCAAGTGTTTGAGCTTGATTGTTGAAGTGAGCTTGGAAGTGTTGGAAGCCTAGCAGCAGCACACACAGATATAGAAGGTGTTTGCTTATGTGATTGCAAAAGCTCAGGTAGACCCCTTGGTTTGTGGGGGACCCACAGAGTAGGAGAGCGTGAGGTTGAGCCCAGAGAAAGGGGTTGAAGTGGGGCTATAGGTGGGTGTGCCTTCTGAGGGGCCTGCAGCAAGTTTAGGTTGAACAGGTTGCTTGTGCTGTCTGTGATGCCAGCGTTGACTGTGTTGTTGGCAATGTCTCTATGGCTCACAGCACACTGGCTCTCTGTCACTGGCCACCACATGCATGCTGCCTAGAGACCTGGCTAGTCTGGAGTGGCACAGGGAGCTGGCAGAGAGGAGGGAAGGGGTTAATTGAGTCAACATGGAACCATGAATGGCAGCATCCTGACTTATGAGCATCTGAGGCTACTATTGAATATGATCAGCCTGGCAGGAATAGCGCACACCAAATGGATCATATGCATCAGCCTATAAGGTACTTTGACTGCTAATATGCCTGCAAGGAGCATTGCTCATGAAACAGCCTACACGGGAGCATCCTGACTATTGAATCTGATCAAGCTCTGAGGCTGAAAGCTAATCTGATCAGCCTGTCAGGAATGGAGCTCTAAGTGTAAATATTACCCACAAAACATGAAGTGTCCCTTATAATTCTACACATATCAGGTATGAAAGCTAACAACCAACACAGATAACTAGCTAGCTAACAAGACAACCTAGCTTACTAGCTAGCTAGCACACAAGACTAGCTAGCCAAATTAGCTTGCTGCCATCCCGGATAGCAAGCTAGCTAACTAACATAAAAATATTGCTCATCTACAACAATCAGTCTGATATAATATCAGTGATATGTCAGTATAAAGTTGCCTTAATTATGGAAGATGCTAACTTTATTACCTTTTTTACTCTAGGCTGCAGCTTTCTGTCTCTGTTTGAATGTGTCTCGATGTTCTGGTCTTGGGGGCGTCACGTAGCCTGGGAGACAGTGCTGCCTCTCAGGGTTGCCTGTCAGATGGTGTTCAGGGCTTAAATGCCCCACGAGTGAACAGCTCAAAGCAAGATTCCGTCAGGAAACTCTAGTCAGTCTTTATCTCAGCTGATCAGTGTGCAGCATGCTACCAAATATTAACAAATTCTCCTACCTAATGTACGTTGACCAGTCCAGCAAACATAATTGCAATGCAATATTGCTGGTGTTTTTGCCCACCACCTGCTTTTGGTTCTACTTTTCTGTGTGTCAGGAGGGAATGGCAGATATTCGGCTCCCTGCCCGTAGCTTGACTTTAATACACATACTAAACAAAAATATAAACCGAACATGCAACAATTACAAAGATTTTCGCAACATATCATACGAAGTGGATGATGGACATCCACAAATTAATACATACCACATGAAACGTAATGTATCATACTAAATGGAGTGTCTCGGATTTACATACAGAATAATATGAAATGCTCTGAGACCAGGTGTGATGGCACTCTAATAAATGCAGAAAATCGGCACTCAAAATAAAAGTACCACAGCGACCATGTTATTTTTGGGAAGCATAGTTCAGACATATAAAGTTTGTATGTGAAAACCACTTCTAAGATGCAAATATTCTGTTTTTCCAAACTTACCAAAAAAGAGTCAGAGTGCCATATAATTGCAGTACACTGCAGTATAACGGTAGTTAGAGTGCAGTATAACTGCAGGAAGCTGCAAATACTGCATCTAAATACTACGTTTTTTTACTGCAGTAATTATGCAGTGTAACTGCAACCAACCATGCTATGTTTTTTGTTTTTTTGAGTTGTTCGTAACTTGTTTTGAACATAATGTTGCTGCTACAGTCTCTTATGACCGAAAAGAGCTTCTGAACATCAGAACTGCGATTACTCACCTCAGATTAGACAAAGGGTTTTTCTTCAATAAGTCAGAGAGGAGGGATATAATACAGACACCCGACTAGGCCCAGATCCCCGTCGTTCACTGGAGAAGGAAACTGAGAAAAAGAACAGGATGCCTTGTGAGGATCAGGCGATGAGTGGCTAATCTGCCTTTGCCTTCCATCCTGCTAGCTAACGTTCAATCGCTGGAAAATAAATGGGACGAACTGAAAGCATGTAATATCTTATGTTTCACCGAGTCGTGGCTGAATGACGACATTAAGAACATACAGCTGGTGAGTTATACACTCGATCAGCAGGATAGAACAGCAGCCTCTGGTAAGACATGGGCGGGGACCTTGCATATATGAAAACAACAGCTGGTGCACGATATCTAAGGAAGTCTCAAGGTTTTGCTCGCCTGAGATAGAGTATCTCATGATAAGCTGTAGACTACACTAACTACCTAGAGAGTTTTCATCTGTATTGTTTTGTAGCTGTCTACATACCACCACAGACTGATGCTGGCACTAAAACTGCACTCAATGAGCTGTATACCTCCATAATCAAACAAGAAAATCCAGAGGCGGCGCTCCTAGTGGCCGGGGACATTAATCCAGGGAAACTTAAATCAGTTTTACCTCATTTCAATCAGCATGTTAAATGTGCAATCAGAGGGAAAACAATTCTAGACCACCTTTACTCCACACACAGAGATGCATACAAAGCTCTCCATCGCCCACCATTTGGCAAATCTGACCGTAATTCTATCCTCCTGATTCCGGCGTACAAGCAAAAATTAAAGCAGGAAGCACCAGTGACTCGGTCTATAAAAAAGTTGTCAGATGAAGCAGATGCTAAACTACAGGACTGTTTTGATAGCACAGACTGGAATATGTTCTGGGACGTACGCACATTCCCCAACCAGAAGCCATGGATTACAGGCAACATTCGCACTGAGCTAAAGGGTAGAGCTGCCGCTTTCAAGGAGCGGGACTCTAACCCAGAAGCTTATAAGAAATCCCGCTATGCCCACCGACGAACCATCAAACAGGCAAAGCGTCAATACAGGACTAAGATCGAATCGTACTACACCGGCTCCGACGCAAGTCGGATGTGGCAGAGCTTATAAACTATTACAGACTACAAAGGGAAGCACAGCCGAGAGCTGCCCAGTGACACGAGCCTACCAGACAAGCTAAAGAACTTCTATGCTTACTTCGAGGCAAGGAACACTGAAACATGCATGAGAGCATCAGCTGTCCTGGACGACTGTGTGTTCATGCTCTCCGCTGCCGATGTGAGTTAGACCTTTAAATAGGTCTTACTCACATCTTTGAGAGCTTCAAGTTCTTTAGCGTCCACATCACCAACAAACTAACATGGGCCAAGCACAGTAAGACAGTCGTGAAGAGGGCATGACAAAACCTATTCCCCCTCAGGAGACTGAAAAGATTTGGCATGGGTCCTCAGATCCTCAAAAGGTTTGAAAGCTGCACGTCGAGAGCATCCTGACTGGTTGCATCACTGCCTGGTATGGCAACTGCTTGGCTTCTGAACACAAGGCACTACAGAGGGTAGTGCATACAGCTCAGTACATCACAGGGGCCAAGCTTCCTGCCATCCAGGTCCTATATACCAGGCGGTGTCAGTGGAAAAACACCAGCCACCCTAGTCAAAGACACCAGCCACCCTAGTCATAGACTGTTCTCTCTGCTACCACATGACAAGGGGTACCGGAGCGCCAAGTCTTGGTCCAAGAGGCTTCTAAACAGCTTCTTCCCCAAGCCATAAGAGTCCTGAACATCTAATCAAATGGCTACCCAGACTATTTGCATTTCCCCCCCTTCTACGCTGCTGCTACTCTCTGTTATTTTCTATGCATAGTCACTTTAATAACTCTACCTACATTTACATATTACCTCAATTACCTTGACACCAGTGCCTCTGCACATTGACTCTGTACCGGTACCCCCCTGTATATAGCCCCGCTATTGTTATTTACAGATGCTCTTTATTATCTCATACTTTTTACTTTTTTATTTTCTTAAAACTGCATTGTTGGTAAAGGGCTTGTAAGTAAGCATTTCACTGTAAGGTCTACACCTGTTGTATTCGGAGCATGTGACAAATACAATTTGATTTGATTTGACATGTCCTAAAAATGTGAAAGATTGATCAGAAAACCAGGTGTTTTAATCGGCGTATACTTTGATTTTGACCTTATGGCAATTAAAATAAGCAGAGTAAGGTGTTAACATGACTATTCCATAATCTGCCTACTTGTAACGGTTTTCTAGTGGTGATGAAAGAGAGTCGGACCAAACTGCAGCGTGTCGATTGCGATCCATGTTTAATATATAAAAAAAAAACACGAACTTACAAAAAACAATAAACGAAACCGAAACAGCCTATCTGGTGCAAACTAACAACGAGTACACATAGGACACTAAGGACAATCACCCACGACAAACTCAAAGAATATGGCTGCCTAAATATGGTTCCCAATCAGAGACAACGATAAGCACCTGCCTCTGATTGAGAACCACTCCAGACAGCCATAGACCTTGCTAGACAACCCACTAAGCTACAATCCCAATACCACCACCAAAACCCCAAGACAAACACACCACAATTACAAAAACCCCATGCCACACCCTGGCCTGACCAAATACATAAAGATAAACACAAAATACTTTGACCAGGGCGTGACAGAACCCCCCTAAGGTGCGGACTCCCGAACGCACCTCAAAACAATAGGGAGGGTCCGGGTGGGCGTCTGTCCATGGTGGCGGCTCCGGCGCGGGACGTGGACCCCACTCCTTTAATGTCTTAGTCCCCTCTCCCTTCGTCCCTGGATAGTCCACCCTCGCCGCCGACCATGGCCTAGTAGTCCTCACCCAGAACCCCACTGGACTGAGGAACAGATCGGGACTGAAGGACAGCTCGGGACCGAGGCAGCTCGGGACTGAGGGGAAGCTCGGGAGTGAGAGAAAGCTCAGGAGTGAGAGAAAGCTCAGGAGTGAGAGAAAGCTCAGGAGTGAGAGAAAGCTCAGGAGTGAGAGGAAGCTCAGGAGTGAGAGGAAGCTCAGGAGTGAGAGGAAGCTCAGGCAGGTAGATAGATCTACCAGCTCCTGGCTGGCTGGTGGTTTCAGCAGATCCTGGCTGACTGGCAGATCCTGGCTGACTGGCAGATCTGGAAGAGTCTGGTTGACTGGCAGATCTGGAAGAGTCTGGTTGACTGGCAGATCTGGAAGAGTCTGGTTGACTGGCAGATCTGGAAGAGTCTGGTTGACTGGCAGATCTGGAAGAGTCTGGTTGACTGGCAGATCTGGAAGAGTCTGGTTGACTGGCAGATCTGGAAGAGTCTGGCTGACTGGCAGATCTGGAAGAGTCTGGCAGACTGGCGATGCTGGGCAGACCGGCGGCGCCGGGCAGACTGGCGGCGCCGGGCAGACTGGCGGCGCCGGGCAGACTGGCGGCGCCGGGCAGACTGGCGACGCTGGGCAGACTGGCGGTGCTGGGCAGACTGACGACGCTGGGCAGACTGACGACGCTGGGCAGACTGGCGGTGCTGGGCAGACTGGCGATGCTGGGCAGACTGGCGATGCTGGGCAGACTGGCGATGCTGGGCAGACTGGCGATGCTGGGCAGACTGATGGCGCTGGGCAGACTGGCGATGCTGGGCAGACTGGGGGCACTGGCGGCGCTGGGCAGACTGGCGGCACTAGCTGCTCCATATAGGCTGACAGCTCTGGCGGCTTCTTACAGACTGACCGCTCTGGCGGCTCCGTGCTGACTGGCAGCTCCTTGCAGACTGGCAGCTCCTTGCAGACTGGCAGCTCCTTACAGACTGACAGCTCCGTGCAGACTGACAGCTCCGTGCAGACTGACAGCTCCGTGCAGACTGGCTGCTCCATGCAGACTGGCTGCTCCATGCAGACTGACAGCTCTGGCTGCTTCATGCAGACTGACAGCTCTGGCTGCTCCATGTAGACTGGCTGCTTCATGCAGACTGGCAGCTCGGGCTGCTTCATGTAGACTGACAGCTCTGGCTGCTCCATGCGGACTGACAGCTCTGGCTGCTCCATGTAGACTGACTGCTTCATGCAGACTGGCAGCTCGGGCTGCTTCATGTAGACTGACAGCTCTGGCTCCTCCATGCACACTGACAGCTCTGACTGCTCCATGCAGACTGACAGCTCTGGCTGCTTCATGCAGACTGGCAGCTCTGGCTGCTCTATGTAGACTGGCTGCTTCATGCAGACTGGCAGCTCGGGCTGCTTCCTGTAGACTGACAGCTCTGGCTGCTCCATGCGGACTGACAGCTCTGGCTGCTCCATGCAGACTGACAGCTCTGGCTGCTTCATGTAGACTGACAGCTCTGGCTCCTCCATGCAGACTGACAGCTCTGACTGCTCCATGCAGACTGACAGCTCTGGCTGCTTCATGCAGACTGGCAGCTCTGGCTGCTCTATGTAGACTGGCTGCTTCATGCAGACTGGCAGCTCGGGCTGCTTCCTGTAGACTGTGTCGGAGGAAGGCTCTGGCTGCGCTAAACAGGCGGAAGACTCCGGCAGCGCTGGAGATGAGGAAAGCTCTAACAGCGCTAGATAGGCGTGAGACTCCGGCAGCGCAGGAGAGGAGAAAGGCTCTGGCTGCGCTAAACAGGCGGGAGGCTCCGGCAGCGCTGTAGAGGAGGAAGGCTCTGGCTGCGCTGAACAGGCGGGAGGCTCCGGCAGCGCTGTAGAGGAGAAAGGCTCTGGCTGCGCTGAACAGGCGGGAGGCTCCGGCAGCGCTGTAGAGGAGGAAGGCTCTGGCTGCGTTAAACAGGCGGGAGACTCCAGCAGCGCAGGAGAGGAGAAAAGCGCTGGCTGCGCTGAACAGGCGAGGCACACTGAAGGCCTGGTGCGTGGTGCTGGAACTGGTGGTACTGGATCGAGGACACGCACAGGAAGCCTGGTGCGGGGAGCTGCTACCGGAGGGCTGGGGTGTGGAGGTGGTACTGGATAGACCGGACCGTGCAGGCGCACTGGAGCTCTTGAGCACCGAGCCTGCCCAACCTTACCTGGCTCGATGCCCACTCTAGCCCGGCCGATACGAGGAGCTGGAATATACCGAACCGGGCTGTGCACCCGCACTGGAGACACCGTGCGCTCCACAGCATAACACGGTGCCTGCCCGGTCTCTCCAGCCCCCGGTAAGCACAGGGAGTTTGCGCAGGTCTCCTACCTGGCATAGCCATACTCCCTGTAAGCCCCCAAGAAATTTTGGGGCTGACTCTCGGGCTTCCATCCGCTCTGCCGTGCTAGCTCCTCATAATGCCGCCTCTCTGCTTTTGCTGCCTCCAGCTCGGCTTTGGGGCGACAATAATCTCCAGGCTCATTCCAGGGTCCTTTACCGTCCAATTCCTCCTCCCATGTCCATAACTCCAGGTGGTGCAACCTCTCCCACTGTAGCTGCTGCTGCTCCTGCTGCTGCTGCCTCTGTTGCCTCTTCTCCTGTTGCTCCTTTGGGCGGCTACACTCCCTGGTTTAGCCCAGGGTCCTCTCCCGTCGAAGATCTCCTCCCATGACCAGAAATCCTTGGTGAGCATCTCCTTTTCGGCTGCTCCTGCCTGTTGACACGCCGCTTGGTCCGTTGGTGGTGGGTGATTCTGTAACGGTTTTCTAGTGGTGATGAAAGAGAGTCGGACCAAACTGCAGCGTGTCGATTGCGATCCATGTTTAATATAAAAAAAAACACGAACTTACAAAAAACAATAAACGAAACCGAAACAGCCTATCTGGTGCAAACTAACAACGAGTACACATAGGACACTAAGGACAATCACCCACGACAAACTCAAAGAATATGGCTGCCTAAATATGGTTCCCAATCAGAGACAACGATAAGCACCTGCCTCTGATTGAGAACCACTCCAGACAGCCATAGACCTTGCTAGACAACCCACTAAGCTACAATCCCAATACCACCACCAAAACCCCAAGACAAACACACCACAATTACAAAAACCCCATGCCACACCCTGGCCTGACCAAATACATAAAGATAAACACAAAATACTTTGACCAGGGCGTGACACTACTGCCATAATCAGTTAAATATCATATGATTACTGTGGATATAAACATACTCATGACCGCCCCTCATCACTGTCAAACTGTCAAACGCTACCTAAAACACTTCTGCGAGCAGGCCTTTCTAATCGACCTGGTCGGGGTATCCTGGAATGACATTGACCTCATCCCGTCAGTAGAGGATACCTGGTTATTCTTTAAAAGTGCCTTCCTCACCATCTTAAATAAGCATGCCCCAAAAAATAAAAACTAGGAATAGATATACTCCCTGGTTCACTCCAGACCTGTCTGCCCTTGACCAGCACAAAAACATCCTGTGGCGTTCTGCATTAGCATCAAATAGCCCCCATGATATGCAACTTTTCAGGGAAGTTAGGAACAAATATCCGCAGGCAGTTAGGAAAGCTATGGCCAGCTTTTTCAAGCAGAAATTTGCATCCTGTAGTACAAACTCAAAAAAGTTCTGGGACACTGTAAAGTCCATGGAGAATAAGAGCACCTCCTCCCAGCTGCCCACTGCTCTGAGGCTAGGAAACACTGTTACCACCGATAAATACTATAATTGAGAATTTCAATAAGCATTTCTCTACGGTTGGCCATGCTGTCCACCTGGCTACCCCTACCCCGGGCAACTGCCCAGCACCCTCCAAAGCCCCCACCATTTCTCCTTCACTAAAATCCAGATAGCTGATGTTCTGAAAGAGCTGCAAAATCTGGACCCCTACAAATCAGCCAGGCTAGACAATCTGGACCCTCTCTTTCTAAAATTATCTGCCAAAATTGTTGCAACCCCTATTACTAGCCTGTTCAATCTCTCTTTCGTATCGTCTGAGATTCCCAAATATTGGAAAGCTGCCTCGGTCATCCCCCTCTTCAAAGGGGATGACACTCTAGACCCAAACTGCTACATACCTATATCTATCCTACCCTGTCTTTCTAAGGTCTTCGAAAGCCAAGTTAACAAACAGATTACCGACCATTTCGAATCCCACCTTACCTTCTCCGCTATGCAATCTGGTTTCAGAGCTGGTCATGGGTGCACCTCAGCCACGCTCAAGGTCCTAAACAACATCATAACCACCATCGATAAGAGACATTACTGTGCAGCCGTACTCATCGACCTGGCCAAGGCTTTCGACTCTGTCAATCATCACATTCTTATTGGCAGAATCGACAGCCTTGGTTTCTCAAATGATTGCCTCGCCTGGTTTACCAACCAACTACTTCTCTGATAGAGTTCAGTGTGTCAAATCGGAGGGCCTGTTGTCCGAAACTCTGGCAGTCTCTATGGGGGTGCCACAGGATTAAATTCTTGGGCCGACTCTCTTCTCTGTATACATCAATGATGTCGCTCTTGCTGCTGGTTATTCTCTGATCCACCTCTACGCAGACGACACCATTCTGTATACTTCTGACCCCTCTTTGGACACTGTGTTAACTAACCTCCAGACAAGCTTCAATGCCATGCAACTCTCCTTTCATGGCCTCCAACTGCTCTCAAATGCAAGTAAAACTAAATGCATGCTATTCAATCGATCACTGCCCACACCTGCCCGCCCGTCCAGCATCACTACTCTGGACGGCTCTGACTTAGAATACGTGGACAACTACAAATACCTAGGTGCCTGGTTAGACTGTAAACTCTCCTTCCAGACTCACATTAAGCATCTTCAATCCAAAATTAAATTTAGAATCGGCTTCCTATATCGCAACAAAGCATTTTATAAAACTGACCATCGTACCGATCCTCGACTTCGGCGATGTCATCTATAAAATAGCCTCCAACACTCTACTCAACAAATTGTATGCAGTCTATCACAGTGCCATCCGTTTTGTCACCAAAGTCCCATACACTACCCACCACTGCGACCTGTACGCTCTCGTTGGTTGGCCCTCGCTTCATACTCTTCGCCAAACCTACAAGTTGCTGTTAGGTAAAACCCCGCCTTATCTCAGCTCACTGGTCACCATAGCAGCACCCACTCGTAGTACACGCTCCAGCAGGTATATGTCACTGGTCACCCCCAAAGCCAATTCCTACTTTGGTTGCCTTTCCTTCCAGTTTTCTGCTGCCAATGACTGGAACAAACTGCAAAAATCACTGAAGTTGGAGACTCATACAGTGGTGCAAAAAAATATTTAGTCAGCCTCCAATTGTGCAAGTTCTCCCACTTAAAAAGATGAGAGAGGCCTGTAATTTTCATCATAGGTACACTTCAAAGGGTATATAACAAAGTATTGAGATAAACTTTTGTTACTGACCAAATACTTATTTTCCACCATAATTTACAAATAAATAAATTAAAAATCCTACAATGTGATTTTCTGGATTTTTTTCTCATTTTGTCTGTCCTAGTTGAAGTGTACCTATGATGAAAATTACAGGCCTCGCTCATCAAAAATTCCCTGTTTTAGGTCAGTTAGGATCACCACTTTATTTTAAGAATGTGAAATGTCAGAATAATTGTAGAGAGAATGATTTATTTAAGCTTTTATTTCTTTCATCACATTCCCAGTGGGTCAGAAGTTTAGATACATTCAATTATTTGGTAGCATTGCCTTTAGATTGTTTAACTTGGGTCAAACATTTCGGGTAGCCTTCCACAAGCTTCCTACAATAAGTTGGGTGAATTTTGGCCCATTCCTCCTGACAGAGCTGGTGTAACTGAGTCATGTTTGAAGGCCTCCTTGCTCGCACAGACTTTTTCAGTTTGCCCACAAATTTTCTCTGGGATTGAGGTCAGGGCTTTGTGATGGCCAATCCAATACCTTGACTTTGTTGTCCTTAAGCCATTTTGCCACAACTTTGGAAGTATGCTTGGGGTCATTGTCCATTTGGAAGACCCATTTGCGACCAAGTTTTAAACTTCCTGATGTCTTGAGATGTTGCTTCAATATATCCACATACTTTTCCTACGTCATGATGCCATCTATTTTGTGAAGTGCACCAGTCCGACCTGCAGCACAACATGATGCTGTCACCTCTCGTGCTTCACAGTTGGGATGGTGTTCTTCGGTTTGCAAGCGTCCCCCTTTTTCCTCCAAACATAACGATGGTCATTATGGCCAAACAGTTCTATTTTTGTTTCATCAGACCACAGGACATTTCTCCAAAAAGTACGATCTTTGTCCCCATGTGCAGTTTCAAACTGTAGTCTGGCTTTTTTTATGGCGGTTTTGGAGCAGTGGCTTCTTCCTTGCTGAGCGGCCTTTCAGGTTACGTCAATATAGGACTTGTTTTACTGTGGATATAGATACTTCTGTACCGGTTTCCTCCAGCATCTTCACAAAGTCGTTTGCTGTTGTTCTGAGATTGATTTGCACTTTTTGCACCAAAGTATGTTCATCTCTAGGAGACAGAACGCGTCTCCTTCCTGAACGGTATGATAGTGTTTATACTTGTGTACTATTGTTTGTACAGATGAACATGGTACCTTCAGGCATGTGGAAATCGCTCCCAAGGATGAACCAGACTTGTGGAGGCTGACAATTTTTTTCAGATGTCTTGGCTGATTTCTTTTGATTTTCCCATGATGTCAAGCAAATAGGCACTGAGTTTGAAGGTAGGCCTTGAAATACATCCACAGGTACACCTCCAATTGACTCAAATGATGTCAATTAGCCTATCAGAAGCTTTTAAAGCCATGACATAATTTTCTGGAATTTTTCAAGCTGTTTAAAGGCAACAGTCAACTTAGTGAATGTAAACTTCTGACCCACTGGAATTGTGATACAGTGAATTATAAGTGAAATAATCTGTCTGTAAACAATTGTTGGAAAAATTACTTGTGTCATGCACAAAGTAGATGTCTTAACCGACTTGCCAATACTATAGTTTGTTAACAAGAAATTTGTGGAGTGTTTGAAAAACGAGTTTTAATGACTCCAACCTAAGTTTATGTAAACTTCCGACTTCAACTGTATGTGCCTGCATAAGGTAATTCTGAATACCAACTACTGAGAAGTGCATAGAAAAGGCATCTGAATCGGCCCCGTAGTTTGGAGACAGAGCTTGCTCTTGATATGCTCCTCAAACCACAAAATGTGCTTAATGGACTGTGTAATGGCTCGAAAAACCTGAGGCCTTTCAATGTTAAGCATCACATTTTATGTCTCTTTATACATGTCTCTTCATGCATGAAAAATAAAAAATATAATCAGGAAGAATGAAAAACAACACATACACCAGTTACTTTGAACATTAATATATTTTCTTTTTTATTAAGACAAGAACTCATTTTTTTTGTAAAAATGTCTATTAATGAACCAATACAAAATGTGTATGGGAATGTGAATATCTTTTTTCTTCATTAATACACATTAACATTGCCCAAGTAGACCTACAGCAGAAAGACAAAAAATAATCAATGAAGACAATGAATTGATAAACAACCAAACGTCCTGGGAGGAAAACCAAACATAAGAAACGTGTTTAAATTGATAGTTGCACAGCCACAGCCGAGTGTGTTCAGTTCCTGTGTCATTTTAACAAACTGATACATTATGAACTATGTCTATACAAAGTCATACTTAAACACATATTATACAGTTCACTGGATATTTAAGAAAATACATAAAACATGTACAGCTTAAATGCAAAAACAACAACAAAAAAACACCAGTTGTCTCTTGATCTAAAATCATTAGCGTTTTTTTAATCAATTTGTGGTGGGGCCTAGACTTTGCATTCTACCTGAGATGCAATCACACCATTCAATGCACATGAACCTGAGACCAGGGGTGTAAAGTACTTTAGTAAAAATACTTTAAAGTACTACCAAGTCGTTTTTTGGGTATCTATCATTTACTTTGTTATTTATATTTTACTTCCTACATTCCTAAAGAAAATAATGTACTTTTTACTCCATACATTTTCTCTGACACCCAAAAGTACTAGTTACATTTTGAATGCTTAGCAGGACAGGAAGATGGTCCAATTCCCGCACTTATCAAGAGAACATCCCTGGCATCTCTACTGCCTCTGATCTGACAGACTTACTAAACACAAATGCTTCGTTTGTAAATTATGTGTTGGAGTATGCCCCTGGCTATCAGCAAACAAAAAAAACAAGAAAATGGTTCCGCCTGGTTTACTTAATTTAAGGAATTTGAAATTATTTATACTTTTACTTTTGATACTTAAGTATAGTTAAAACCAAATACTTTTAGACTTTTACTCAAGTAGTATTTTACTGGATGACTTTCACTTTTACTTGAGTCATTTTCTAATAAGGTATCTTTGATTTTTACTAAAGTATGACAATTGGGTACTTTTCACACCACCGCCTGAGACAGGAATTAACAAAAGAATGTAAAAAGTAATTTGATAAAATAACACGGTCAGACTACCAAGTTGATAGTACCTTGAGTCACAAAGGGGCATTTCATGAGAAAAATAAAACAGATAACACCTAGGAAAAAGAAATGACAAAAAACATTCTATAACTTTCTGGACTTTTCACATCCATCCAAATAGTTGTCCATCATCGAATTATATTTCAGTCTTCATATCACCGGTGTTAAGTAGGTGCTCATACAAATGAACATTTATTTCATGTCAACTATGCTCGAGATGCATACTTTCCACAATATACTCCTGTTTCCTATTGGTTCTGAAAGTGGTCCCCATTCCAAACCACAACACACATAAGTAAAAGGTTAAAAAGCATAAACAAACATATATATCGACCCAGTCCACACAGCGGTGAGTACATTTAATAAAATCTCCACCTACAGAGAGAGTGAATAGATGTGTTCACTTGGTAAGAACATACTTTTTTAGGTCCAGTTTTGAATGGAAGCCACCACACTTTTTACCGAAGCGAAATAATGCTCAATGTTAAACACAAGTCACACAACCTCAATCTAAACGATGGTAACATTCTCTCTGTTGTTTGTTCCGTTTAAACAACAGAGGGAATCCAAAATGTTTCATATGATGTCACAGTCTAAAATGAAGCATTTAAACGAGTCAGGAAGCCACCGCTGTCCTGATAAACAAACAGCATTGTCGTCGTGGTACAGTGTTAAATCAGTGATAGCTCCTTTTCCAAGATATCATATTTGGAATATATGTCAAATCAAACATGAAAACATGAAACATGAAAGCAACTTCACCTCTTCAACCTCATTGTCATATCAACCACCTCAGCAGGACAGTAACTACATTGAACAGCAATGCTGACTGTGGTGATGTAGAAATTAAATGAAAAGTAATAGAAAACAAAAAATGATTTTGGCATTCCCCAATTCTCCCCCACTGGCCCTTTCAACATGGTCTCATCTTAAAGCTTAGGCAGGTCATTCACAAAGAAAGAAAAGATAAATGGTGCACACTCACATACATGCAATGTGGTGTTGACTGACTGTTTTGGCAAATGAAAATTGTTGCATCATGACAAGACCATGTACAGTCCAGAGGCTGAGGTGTGATGGTAGTGGCATAAGGCCGTCTCCAGTGGTAATTCCTAGTGACACACACGCTCCTCAACTGTCATCACCCATTCAGGAGTGTTGTACAGTATGAAGTGACAAAACTCACAACAAACAGCTTGTGATAATCATAAAAACCACAAAATGATTCTGTCATGAAATTCCACTAGGATGTAAAAAATATTTCCTGGCAAGTGTTTATCTATAATACATTGGTGTAAATTTATTGGCTGGACATAGTTTGTATATTGTTGGAACTACTGAACTTGTCTTGAAATCATATCCCTTGTAAAAATGTCTTAGATACAATGATTGTATGTTCTTTGCTCAGAAGCTATGTATCCCCTATTTTTCACCATCTCCTTCAAAATCCTATACCCCTTTTACAGCTCTAGTTCTAATTTTACACACAAAGCTGGAAAAATACAACTAAATGTGTGATTTACCTGTTCAGTATATACCAAGATGAAGGTAGTATCACTTTATTAATGCAGTAAGTACCTCACAACCTAGATTGATATCTCTCTTATAATGAGAATATTCATCTTTGATAATCAACATTATAGTTTGGAGATTTCTTCTGGTCATTTCGCATTGAAATTAATCCTATCCGTGTTACATAGTTTGTTTTTCCCCCTAACTATATTACAGCTTGGCTAAACTGAGGCATCTTGATTTAGAGACAAAGGGTGAGTACAACACCAAAGAAATCATTAAAAACAAATTATTTTTGTCAGAATCAAAAATCTGAATGAGAGAGGATGTAAAACCCAAAAATGTCATCACAAAAAAAGAAATAAATGCCTGCCGGGGGATTGCAGTTCCATTCAGTGGAACAGAACAAAACATCATTGTACAGAGAATAAAAGGTGAAAATAATGAATTGAAAATGCCTCTAAGTTCAGCATAGCGAGGGTGAAATAATGTGCCTTCTACTTTCCTTATTCCAAATTGTGGCAATCTTTTAAATGCGCTGGCATATCTAATTTGAAAAACAAATTGAAGAGACAGAGGAAGGAATACAAGTGATCCACGGTGATGAGGAATTGGCCCCGATACAAAGAAAACAAGGACAGTTTTCGAGACCAATTGTCCTCTACTGTCTTCCTTTAGATTATATTTCTGTGTGTTTGTGTTTTGAAGAGGGGGGAGGGGGCACAATGTTATTTATGGGTAATAATATCTTCCTTATATTCATTTTTCGAATATGATACGTAAAGCGTTGGATGTGTTTTGGAGCTTTCAAAAGGTTTGGAAAAAAATAAAGGTGGTGGTTGAGACCTGGCCTGCTCACAGTATAGTGGAAATAGGGTTCTTATGAGCTTTTGGTATGCAGGAGAGGACGTGTGTGCGAACACAGTGGGAGAGATGAACAGAGCCGCTGTGTAATTTTACCCTCATAGGAAAGCCAACAGCACAATGATAATGAAGAGAGTGGAAGAGGGAGGGTGGGGAGCAACAGGGCATGTTGATGGGGGGGAAATAAAGAATGAATAGAAAATAAATTCAGAACAAGGCACAGAATTTTCTGCAAATGGTTGAACTAAACAAAATTCGTACCAGCAGTTTTGGGAGGTGTCGCATGGTGACGCTCTCTTCTACAGTGATTTCTGGCAACCCCCCGAACCCCCCACCCTTACCAAAAACCTCCCCTCCCCATATTTTCACCTTATACAAACAAAACCTTTCCTCCTCAGCTGCAGAGACTGGACAATACATTGTTCAATCCCGGGCAATCACCGCTAAAACCAACCTACCCAACCTAATCCAACCAATTCTCAAACCCCAAGCAACCCCCCTCCCCCAACCCAAAGACAGCGTGGTGTTCCACAGAAGACAGTATTGGGGCCCTGTGATTTCTA
Organism: Oncorhynchus tshawytscha; assembly: GCF_018296145.1. Lineage (NCBI taxonomy): Eukaryota > Metazoa > Chordata > Actinopteri > Salmoniformes > Salmonidae > Oncorhynchus > Oncorhynchus tshawytscha. Next base: position 41,573,402 of record NC_056437.1, on the reverse strand, counting down.
TATGTAGTACTCCTTCTTCTCGTCCGAGTTGTTGTGGCCCCCCTCTGCGTTGATAATGGCTGTGTCTGCATCTGCTGCATCGTCGGCTCCTTTAGCTTCATGCGTGAAGTAGGTACCTGAAGGGGGGATGATAAAAATGGACACTTCATTGCTAAGCTCCTGAATTCCTACTCATAAAATACATAATTAAAATATAATCATATTAAACTCATAATCATGTCCGTTGGCACACCAACACAAACTCTAATGGAAACTGTAACCTAAAAGTTATATATCAGCTGCTAAGTATTTAATTCTTGTAGGTCAATTATTTATTTGCCACTGTAAACCATTAAACAATTTTTTTTTTGTCATTTTTTGTTAATCCTTGCCTAGTTAAATAAAGGTTAAAAACCTCTCTGTTGGCATTCTTTGATTGGCATTCAAGATTCGCACATGGATATACAGATTCTGCTTCAGCTCGACTCACAACTTCAAATTAACCTTGCCAAGTTCACCGAACGAGTAGGAATGAGCAATCCACTTCAAACTTCATTTCTGACAGGGATTATTCACATCCCAACAGTGTTGGGCCTGATAATGAAGGCGATAGCCCAGATCAAATGGAGAAGGGCAGGGAGTAATTTAGAATCAAAACCAAAAGCATGGGCTGCACTCCAAAGACCACCCCTTCAAAAGTACAGTTGCCATAAAAGAGAAAAAATCTGATTGGGCTCAGGCGGTATGGTAGAATTCCTAAAACAGTGTTCAGCGGGGAGAGGGAAGTGGATTTTTTGATAGGCCAGGACAATATTAGTATGATACTGAGTAAACAAAAACATGACATTATAGTGTGTCTGTGTACTTTTTAACCTTGTGATTCCAGGGAGGTGCTTCTATAGATAGAAAACAAAAGGGTTTGTCACACACCTTTGTGTCTTGCAAAGTACCGTCCCAAAATGATGAGTAGACAGAGCATGGCAAAGACAACCACAGCCACCACTCCTCCAATGACTGCATGGTCGACCGCTCTCGGTGCTCCCTCTCCAGCTCTGGAATCTGTAAGTACAGTAACAGAAACAGCTTTAGAGAATCCACAAACAGTGCATGGTAATGGAGGACATCACACCCACTTTGGTGGATTAAAGATCTCCAAAGAAATAATGATAACATTAATCCTTAAAAGTATATTGTCAGCTACTCCAGCCTAAAATACACAAATGCTGTTTGCAGTTGGAAAAATGGGCAAAATGAGAATTGTGAAAACATTTATGAAATCACAGCAATAAAGGCCATGAAGATTCTTTCTAAAAACACAATATTATTCAAGTAAAATGTATATTTTATATTCCAGCTTCCACCATAATGAAACTAAATATATAATGAACTGAATTATATAAAATGTCCAGAATGTGGTAAGAGTTTGGTTTATTAGGCAAAATTACTGCTTTTGGAGAACTACTATACAAAAAATAATTTACATAGCATATAGTGTCACACTCTGACCATTATTTGCGTTGTTTGTTTCTATGTTTTGTTTGGTCAGGGTGTGAGATGAGTGGGCATTCTATGTTGAATGTCTAGTTAGTCTGTTTCTATGTGTTTTGGCCTGATATGGTTCTCAATCAGTGGCAGGTGTTTGTCGTTGTCTCTGATTGGGAACCATATTTAGGTAGGCTGTTTTGTATTGTGGTTCGTGGGTTATTGTCTATGTGATGAGTTTCTATAGCTGTCACGGTCGTCTGGTTAGTTTGTTTTGTTTGTTTAGTGTACTTTGTGTTTTTTTCTTCTATAATTAAAAGTATGTATTCACACCACGCTGCGCTTTGGTCTCCTCAATACGACGATCGTGACAGACTAACCCACCAACAATGGACCAAGCAGCGTGGTAACGGCCAGCAGCAGCAGCGGCAAAGAACGCAAGACTCCTGGACTTGGGAGGAGATTCTGGATGGCGAAGGACCCTGGGCACAGCCAGGGAAATATCGCCGCCCCAAAGCAGAGCTGGAGGCAGCGAAAGCGGAGAGGCGCCGGTATGAGGAAGCAGCACGGCAGCGTGGCTGGAAGCCCGAGAGGCAGCCCCAAAAATTTCTTGGGGGAGGCACACAGGGAGTGTGGCGAAGCCAGGTAGGAGACCTGCGCCAACTTCCTGTGCTTACCGGAGAGAGAGAGGAACCGGGCAGGCACCGTGTTATGTGTCCCCGGTGCGTGGGCATAGCCCAGTTCGGTAAATTCCAGCTCCTCGTATCGGCCCGGGCTAGAGTGGGCATCGAGCCAGGTGCCATGAAGCCGGCTCTACGCATCTGGTCTCCAGTGTGTCTCCTCGGGCCGGAATACATGGCACCAGCTTTACGCATGGTGTTCCCGGTTCGCCAGCACAGCCCAGTGCGGGCTATTCCACCTTGCCGCACTGGCCTGGCTACAGGGAGCATTCAACCAGGTAAGGTTGGGCATGCTCGGTGCTCAAGATCTCCAGTGCGCCGGTCTATCCGGTGCCACCTCCACACACCAGCCCTCCAGTGGCAGCCCCCCGCACCAGGCTGTCTCTCCGTCTCATCCCTACAGGTGCTCCCGCATGTCCAGCGCTGCCAGAGCCTTCCTCCTGCTCAGCGCTGCCAGAGTCTCCCGTCTGTCCTGAGCCGCCAGAGTCTCCCGTCTGTCCTGAGCCGCTAGAGTCTCCCGTCTGTCCTGAGCCGCCAGTCAGCCAGGAGCCGCCAGTCAGCCAGGACCCCCAGTCAGCCAGGAGCCGCCAGTCAACCAGGAGCCGCTAGAGCCGCCAGTCAGCCAGGAGCCGCTAGAGCCAACAGCCAGCCAGGAGCCGATAGAGCCGTCAGCCAGCCAGGAGCCGCCAGTCAACCAGGAGCCGCTAGAGCCGCCAGGCAGCCAGGAGCCGCTAAAGCCATTAGCCAGGCAGGAGCCGATATTGCCATCAGCCAGCCAGGAGCCGCCACTCAACCAGGAGCCGCTAGAGCCGCCAGCCAGCCAGGAGCCGCCAGCCAGTCCGGAGCTGCCCCTCAGTCCGGAGCTGCCCCTCAGTTCGGAGCTGCCCCTCAGTCCAGAGGCGCTCCTCAGCCCAGTGGGGCCTTTAATTAGGGTCTTGACCCAAGGTCGGAGGCGAGGGTCGCCAGTCTAAAGAGGCCCTTGAAGAGGGAAATGACTATGGTGGAGTGGGGTCCACATCCCGCGCCAGAGCCCGCCACCACGGCCAGATGCCCACCCAGACCCTCCCCTATAGGTTTAGGTTTTGTGGCTGGAGTCCGCACCATAGGGGGGGAGTACTGTCACACTCTGACCATTATTTGCATTGTTTGTTTCTATGTTTTGTTTGGTCAGGGTGTGATATGAGTGGGCATTCTATGTTGCATGTCTAGTTAGTCTGTTTCTATGTGTTTTGGCCTGATATGGTTCTCAATCAGTGGCAGGTGTTTGTCGTTGTCTCTGATTGGGAACCATATTTAGGTAGCCTGTTTTGTATTGTGGTTCGTGGATTATTGTCTATGTGATGTTGCATGTTAGCACTCAGTTTCTATAGCGGTCACGTTCGTCTGGTTAGTTTTTTTTTGTTTGTTTAGTGTACTTCGCGTTTTTTTGTCTATGATTAAAAGTATTCACACCACGCTGCACTTTGGTCTCCTCAATACGACGATCGTGACACATAGCATGTTATACAATTTACAGTAAGAGCATGCATAACTCTACTGTGGTTGGCCGTTTAACTGAATGGCAGAAGAAGATAGTGGAACATTTAAACATGATTTATGAAGTGATACGGGTGGTTCTCAACTTCAATCTACCAGAGCAAGCACCGCTGTTCAAATAAATCTGGACCCTGCCCTGTCTCCAGTCAGAGCTATTGAAATACATTTAGCCTGCAACGACTAAAAGTGCAGTTTCTAGGCAATTTTTTTGAAAGATTTATACCAGTTTGGCCTGAAGAACAAGGCAGGCCTCAGAGGCTCCAAACCGTAATGATATGTGAAGGTTATTGATCATGTGTAGGGATCCATGACAACCAAAAGTTAATGGCGGTTTGTGGACTTGATTGGTTCTTCACGGCGCAAAGGAGGAAAATCTTTCATCAATAGCTCACACTCTGCTAGGAAATGATTTTGGGTGAGAGAATAGATAGGAGACCGGGGGCTTTCGACAAGACCTTACGTCATTGAGAGAGGGAAAAGTTTCAGATTCAATGAGGGATTATATATTTGTAAAAGTGAGGCTTTGGTAATAGCCTATGCCATATCACAGCTACATTCCTGTATACTGTATATCAAAGACTAACCGATTCGATTTTGTCATTCCGGGTGTTTAATTCCAGAGCTACGTATGTTTACAGGTGCATCATCTTCAAAGAGCTATCCCGAAAAGATAGGAAGGCTAGAGGGAATGGAGAAGGAAGGAAAACTGAACACCCATCCTCTTTCCAATCGACTCACATCCACCGCACTCATCGCTAGCCTGAATCCCAGCTTAAGGAATTACTTGTTGGACTTGCCACAATTTATTAAAGGTTAACGAAGAGAGAGAGAAGCCCATGCTGTTGGGCAACAGGGCCACCCTCTTCCTTACCCAACTCACCTCATAAACAACTCACTGGTAATACTGGGGGGAGAGAACGCCACAGTCACAGTGCTACCTGCCAAACTCAGCCAAACATTACTTGATAACCCTAATAGGTTATTTTGACTTCAGATTTCCCTTTTCCGCGCTGGGCAGATTCAATTAAAGTCTGCAGAAATCCTTCTGACACTTAATTCGCTCTTGTCAGGGAGGGAGGTAAAGACGTGCGCTAACACACTTTCCTATTAAGATGTTAATGTGGACTTGGGCTACGCCAGTCCGTCAGGCTGGGGGATAAACAGAGGCCTATGGAAATGTCAGGGAATTTTGCTCTCTCCCCTCCCCCTGAATAAAATTACTTCCTTTTTCTGTACTGGATGAGGGACTGGTGGATGAGGGAGGAGAGGAGGTACTGGATCCATGGTGGGTTTGACATCCCACTCAGTACTTGACTCTAATTAACATAAACTGACAAATGAACGGGGCTCGGGGAACCGACTGTCGTATCCCATCCTACATCGGGAGTGATCTGACCCCCAGTTGACCCCCACCCCTTCTTCGCCATCTCTGTCGGCCCACCCTGCCATGTCAGCCTACCCTGCCATGTCAGCCTCAGTGCAGCGACTGTAGACAAATGACAGGGGGCTAGGGAACACAGGCAACAAAAATCTGACTGTAGATTGGAGTTTATGATGGATTGCAGCGAGGGGCGTCACTCAGGTCATAACGCAATCAGAAGAGGGGGAAATTGTAATTTGATAAAAAAGTCCACTGTGAACCAACATTGTTGCATTGTGTAATTTTAGAGAGGGCCAGATGGTTTGGAAATGAGTTGCTTCACTCTCATAACACAAACCAATGAACGCCTAATCTCATCCAGCCCATTCTGCCCCAGGAATATTCAATAATTCACAGAGAATTGGCATGGTAATGTAAACCCCTGAAATGTCCCTCCATCCAAATTGACTGCAATGAGTCACTTAATTATACATATTGCATAGTGCTTATAGATGAGTCATTACCACCAACAACAATCCTTGTTAAACACTTAGGATTTAATGGTATAAAACTGGAGCAATGGAGCATCCATACCTTTCTATACTTCAAACAGATATTGGCGTTAGCAAAAATATAACAAGGTGTATATTTTCAGTTGATTGACCCAAAAATCTTTAGGCAGATTAACCCTCCATCATGTGGATTAAGACCAAGACTTTATTCAATCAAAAACGGGTATAAGATAGTTTTCAGGGTGAGGCAACACAACAATTCTTCATGTGTTACATGCTGGAAATTATATCCGGTTAACTTTTTTGTCTCACACAGTGCACCTGGTTTAAAATGAATCCAACTGTGCATTCTCGCAGCACAACAAAGTGTTGTTATGTCTAACCTAGAAACACCTGGTTCATGTTTTGTCTGAACAGGGCCCGAGTGTAAATGTCAGTAAAACAAAATGCTTTTGAGGCCGAAGTGCCAGCACCCAGTGAGAACAGCTAGGTACTCAGATCTCTTTATCCTCCATCACCCATCTTCTCCACAGGTGCCCCCCGTGGAGAGGGGAGATTGTTACAGACATGGCGAGATGGCACATTGGTGCTACCAGACGGCAGGGGCAGACGTATTTCTCCATCCCCGGGCCTGGGGTGTTCACCAGAGTACTACCCAGATGCTGGAGCCCCCCAAGGCAACACACTAGGCCTTTTCACTCTGCATTGTTCTTATCCTAAGCTTTAGACCTGGGCTAAGGATTCACACTTCTATTCCAAAGCACTGGGCTTACGGACAAACACACATTCTATCTCTGCCACGTGACCAATGTTAAGCAATTTATTTACACATGATTTCCTCTTGCTACTAGCCTTTTATTTTCAACAGTGATGGTTTGAATAAACCTTGCTGTCTGCCTGTCTGACCACGGACACAACGTTTCACTTTTGACATATGATATTGCCCCTTTACAGCGAATGCTGTGCATGGACGAGACAAACTTCTCTGATCCAGCCGAAATCATGCAACAATAATATTATCATGGATTGCTATATCCAATTAAATGTCAATAGAAAAGCTATGAAAACAGATGAAAATGAAGCATTTGCTGCCCTTCTAGCTGGAGAGTTTGTGGCTTTCAGTTGGCTAGCTAAGTGAGATGGTAGCCAGCCTGCATAGGTTTTTGCATGGATAAAAGTATTTGGTTTCCTTGTCAATAATTTGTCCTCAGATGGGAGTACTATAAATGTACTTATTAAAATACCATGCAGAACGCATCACATGCATCACAAGCAAATGCAAATTAAGTTAAAGTACAGCTTTTGTGATTGGACAGTGAAAATTCTATGCGTTGTTCTTGACCCCATTTCACACGGGCTATTTTGGCACCATGTTTCTGCGGCTGCAGTACACTGCAGTATAACTGCAGTTAAAGTGCAGTATAACTGCAGTATGTGGCAAATACTAAAGCCAAAATAACACCGTTTTTTTTTACAGTGGTAATTTTGCAGTGTAACTGTAGTTATAGTGGGGTATAAATCAAACTTTATTTGTCACATGCGCCGAATACAACAAGTGTAGACTTTACTGTGAAATGCTTACTTACAAGCCCTTAACCAACAATGCAGTTCAAGAAGAGTTAAGAAAATATTTACCATGTAGACTCAAATAAAAAGTAATAATAAAAAGTAACACAATAAGAATAACGAGGCTATATACAGGGGGCACCGTTACCGAGTAAGCGTGCGGGGGGTACAGGTTAGTTGATGTAATTTGAACATGTAGGTGGGGGTGAAGTGACTATGCATAGATAATAAACAGCGAGGAGCAGCCCGGTGGCGATTTGATTAATTGTTCAGGAGTCTTATGGCTTGAGGGTAGAAGCTGTTGAGGAGCCTTTTGGTCCTAGACTTGGCGCTCCGGTACCGCTTGCCGTGCGGTAGCAGAGAAAACAGTCTATAACTTGGGTGACTGGAGTCTCTGACAATTTTATGGGCTTTTCTCTGAAACCGCCTATTTTATAGGTCCTGGATGGCAGGAAGCTTGACCCCAGTAATGTACTGGGCAGTTCACACTACCCTCTATATCGCCTTACGGTCAGATGCCGAGCAGTTGCCATACCAGGCGGTGATGCAACCGGTCAGGATGCTCTTGATGGAGCAGCTGGAGAAAATTTTGAGGATCTGGGGACCCATGCCAAATCTTTTAATTCTCCTGAGGGGGAAAAGGTTTTGTCGTGTCCTCTTCACAACTGTCTTGGTATGTTTGGACCATGATAGTTCTTTGGTGACGTGGACACCAAGGAACCTGAAACTCTCGACCCGCTCCACTACAGCCCCGTTGATGTTAATGGGGGCTTGTTCGGCCTGCCTTTTCCTGTAGTCCACGAACAGCTCCTTCATCTTGCTCACATTGAGGGAGAGGTTGTTGTCCTGGTACCACACTGCCAGTAGGCCGTCTCATCGTTGTCGGTGATCAGGCCTACCACTGTTGTGTCGTCAGCAAACTTAATGATGGTGTTGGAATCGTGTTTGGCACGCAGTCGTGGGTGAACAGGGAATACAGGAGGGGACTAAGTCCACACCCCTGAGGTGCCCCAGTGTTAACGATCAGCGTGGCAGACGTGTTGTTGCCTACTCTTACCACTTGGGGGCTGCCCGTAGGGAGTCCAGGATCCAGAGTGGGCTAAGGTGCAGTGTAAACGTGCCTACTATGGGCCAACCTGGTGGGCCAGCCTGGTTACGCCACTTCGATACAGCTACGACTGGAAGTGACTTTTTGGAGCAGGTTAGGAGAGCATTTTGGCTAACCATAATTTTTCCTAACCTTAATCTAATTATTTTAACCTGCTACATTAATTATCCTAACCTACTGCCTAAGTTCTCCTAAGCTGCTACCAAAGTCACGTCCAGTTGTAGCTGTATCGAAGTGTGTGAGTGAGTGTTTTTAGGGAATCTCGGAAGGCCTGTCTCAAGCTCAACTAATCTCATGCATGTGTAACCGATGTGAAATGGCTAGCTAGTTTGCGGGGTGTGCGCTAATAGCGTTTCAATTGGTGACGTCACTCGCGCTGAGACCTTGAAGTAGTTGTTCCCCTTGCTCTGCAAGGGCTGCGGCTCTTGTGGAGCGATGGGTAACGATGCTTCATGGGAGGCAGTTGTAGATATGTGCAGAGGGTCCCTGGTTCGAGCCCAGGTAGGGGCGAGGAGAGGGACCGAAGCTATACTGTTACACATGATGAGGGAAAGTGTCTGAGGTGGAAAGTTAGAATTGCATGCACATATACAGCAAAGGCTAAAAACAGGCCTCAAAAGCAGAATGATTTAATTGAATACTTTTTACCATTATGTCCAGAAAGGTGATATCTTATTGTGAACTGTACAAAGAAAGTGTTGAATAGATGGGTGCAAAATGAGTGAAAGTGAAAAATGAAAATTTGCAACCACCAACTTTTGCTTTTAGAAACATCTATGTAAATCTAAAGACAAGGATTATTTTCAGCTGCCAGAATACAACACTCAACCCAAGGAAAGGTGATGTATTGAATTCAGAGAACCGTTCTCTCCTTTGTATGGAGAAAATGGTAGACAGAACGCCAATAGGGTAGTCTCTAGATCTCCATCAGACAACAACTGAAACTATAAACTTGAGTACAAACATCCAAGTGACATTTAATTCTGGGTTTTCAAAGTCCAAGACTAAGACCTAAAGAGAAAGAAGAATAGGACCCAACAGAGCACTGTGTGGATACAGGACCTTGGGGTTGAAGTGAAATACCAGTGTGAACACAGTCTTGATGAGGGGAAGGAAAGGATGACTCTCAGGGGGTGTCCATCTACAGACCACAGTGGGAGTGCTGTCATGCGGGGTTACTCTCAAACACGCTTTCCTGATAGAGTTGGTGACCGGCCCCTATAGGAAGTCACCCGCGGACAATGGAGTCACGTTTACACTCGCTGAGGGCTGGTTAGCTTGAGAGGGTCGAAGCACTCTGCCGTCCACACCTTTTGTAACCCGAGACACATCCTCCAACACTCAGAGAGGAAAACACAGACGTGATGGAGTCTCAAGCGTTTTGCTGCTGTGATGTGGCGACGTGTCGTGTGTGAGTAGCAGCACCTTCCTGAGGTGTTCAACAACTTGGGATTATTTTGGACCAAAAACACCGCCAAAGAAGGAGCGTTCTTTTGAGATTGGTCCCCTCACGCTTTTTCCAGCGGGACACCGTGGGGTAATTTCCCTCCCTCTCTCTCTCTTGATCTATCCATCTATCTTGTCAGTGGGAAAGAAGAGAAAACAGAAGAGTCTATGTCTATACTGTTTGCTGAGAATGTATTGTACCCAGTCACCCACACATCCCTGTGGTTTCTTTACAGTCTAGGTTCTGATCTAGCCCAACACTCTCCAATTTACCACCAAACAACTTGAATGACAAACGCCCAAGCTATATACTAGAGTCCCACAGGGATCTGACTCTGTCCTCCCTGCTCTCCTTTCCCCCCGCATTCTCTTTCTCTCCATGACTGTTTTGCTAAGCGTCGCCAGAGGATAGAGAGGGTGAGTGTTTCCAGCCCTCTCCCAGTTGTTTGCTGTTTATGTGGAGAGATAGTGTTGGTTTTCTCTCCACCACCCCCATCCATCCCCGCTCTTGTGAGTGGAGCCTGTAGCCACACTTGATCTTGCTCTCAGAGTCAATTACTTCGCTTCCTTGGGATAAGGCTGCTGTTGTTTTTCAGCATCCGGGATTGGGGCGCTCATTGTCAAGTTCTAATAACTTTCTCAAATGAAGCACACGATAGCAATAGGCCTCGATGCTATCCTCTGGTGGACAATTAAAATGGTATTCAGTCTGGCTTATCGCCATCTCTCCTTGTTTTGTTGCCTTTTGACATTTAGGACGCACACACAAACACACTCATATGAACTCTTTCAGTAAATCTCCACCAGGTATTTCAAACACATTAGCCGAGCCAATTTAATGAGCATCGCTCACTGAAACCAAGGATACTTTAAGTGTTTCCTTGAAAATATCCTCTCTGTTTCAATATGCAAAATTTGTGAATTACCGAGCCAATATCTAGAAAGGCCCTCCAATAGTTTTTCAGCCTGCTTTATTTTTCAATGCTTATGGTAAACTGTTGCAACATAAATAAATTCCAATCTGAGGTCACTAACTCTCTTGGTCCATAGACTACTCTGAAGTCTATAGTGATCCATACAATGAGGTAGCCTATATTTGCCATTTGTATGAACTATTCTAGAAAGGCTAGAGGCCAGCTTAAAGAGACATAGGCCTAGATTAAATCTGGGCTGTGGAAGATCCACGTTATAGCGTGATTGACATTTAAAGGTAATTTCCTGATTGAGGAGCTGACATATGCAGCGTTTGCCGTGCGTGAGAGTGAATTTCTGTGAATTTGACTCTCTTATGAATGGTAAGTGTATGTGAATGTACCCAAGTGAGTGTGCTTGTGTTTTTCTAAGTCTCTGACTGAGTCTGTAAATATATGATTACATTTGTTGCTTTCTGTGGTATGGAAACTGCGTGCCCGATCATGGTGGTGTGTCGCTCTGGACTGTCATCCGCTGAGGTCTGTATGTGTGAATAATGAGAAGAAATAAGGAGGACATGCCATTTTCAGCTTTAATATCTCATGATTAGGCCCTAATTAGACGGCTCCACAAGGAGGCAAAGCACAGCAACAGGCCATCTTGGGCTCTGCTGGAGTGTGTGGCTGTGGTAGTGTCCACAGGGCAAAACACGTGTACAAGTGAGTGTATGTTGTACTACTAGATCATAACTCTGAAGTATGTTGTGTCAATCTTGTATATCACATAGGCGCAATGGTAATACTACACGGCAGCATGTTGATATATGCGTGCTATCCTTCTAAACGTCACACTTAAGGAGGTCTTATACGTTGAAGGTACAAGGTATGAAGGTCAGTGTTTTTACCAAACATCAATGTGCCGATAGAGGTTGAGGAATGGTGAAAAAACTAACTCACCAAGAAAATGTTTTGTTTCAATTTTAACTCACATGGTGGTTGTCTTGGCATTAAAAAGTGTGCATCACAAGTCCAGTGTAATTTTATTAATTGTTCTCTCTCAGGTGCCACTTTTAAGATGGATGTGAATTTCCATCATTCCCATACATATTAAATGAAACATTTGATTAACTTTTATCCTTAAACACATAACGTTTGTGCATTGTAATTTCAGAAAATGTCCATAACGCAGTGCATTCAGAAAGTATTCATACTCCTTGACTTATTCCACATTTTGTTGTGTTACAGCATAAATTCAAAATGCATTAGACATTTTTTTTAAATCGCCCATCTACACACAATACCCCATAATGACAAAGTGAAAACATGTTTTTAGAAATGTTTGCAAATTAAACTCATCAAGCTAATTGGTTGTCTTGTCATAGATTTTCAAGCCGATTTAAGGCAAAACCGTAACTAGGTCACTCAGGAACATTCAAGTTGTCTTGGTGAGCAACTCCAGTGTATATTTGGCCTTGTGTTTATTGTTATTGTCCGGCTGAAAGGTGAATTTGTCTCCCAGTGTCTGTTGGAAACCAGACTGAACCAGGTTTTCCTCTAGGATTTTAGTATTGTGGAGTAACTACAATGTTGTTGATCCATCCTCAGTTTTCTCCTATGATAGCCATTAAACTTGGTAACTGTTTTAAAGTCACCATTGGCCTCATGGTGAAAACCCTTAACGGTTTTATTCCACTCTGGCAACAGAGTTAATTCTACTTTGACATTGTGGGGTATTGTGTGTAGGCCAGTAACTCAATCTCAATTTGATCATTTTCAGGCTGTAACAAAATGTGGAAAAAAATCAGGGGTTGTGAATACTTTCTGAAGGCACTGTAAGTCTGCAGTAATTGTAAAATAATAGTGTTTCACAATATTTTTCCAACCCAAATTATTTTTGGCCCGACACAAATTTGCATCTGATGGTGCAGTCTTCCTATTTGTCAATAAAAGTATTTTCTTGTCGAATAGGAAGGCTGCATCCTCTCTGTCTTCTATCAGTGTAATTTAGAGGCATGGCCATCTCTTCACGAGCACAACCAATAATGGTTTTATTGTGAAGGTGTAGGCTACATTACATGGATTGATTCAACTTTTAAAGTGTATATGTTTCAAAGGTTTGCATCAGTGGCTTGTATAGAAGCCAGGAGATGCAAATGTGTTTATGTTAATTACCAGTCAATTACTGTGAGACCAGCAGTTATTTGCTTGACAGCCACAGCCCTAGTTGAGACCTCACGCTGTTAAGATTTGAAAATCCAACAGTTGTATTGGAAGGGGTTGGCGCTGGGGGGTTGTGTGTGGTGTTCTCCTAGTTTCCTGGAGGGGCTTCATTTTATATGTAGCTCCTTTAAGTACCACCATTTGAGTAAGTGTACGGTAAAGTCAAATGAACAGGAGGATTTGTCTCCGTGCGCAACTTGCCAGCGACACATTTACCCAAAGCACCAGCCGGGAAGATGTGTCTCTTTCCGCATTCTCTGAAATATAAATCATAACCTCCGAGAGCATGCGGAAACAAGGTGTCCACGTGCCAAACAAAGCACGTCGCCGTTTCGCGAGTACGATCAATTTGTAGGGGAGGAATGCCAACCCCTGGGGGGGGGGGGACGACACACGAAAGTATCTCATTCAGATCAGGCAGTGGGCTGATCTGAATGACAGGAGATCTGCTAATTGGATCTTCTAATCTGGTAATTAAGCATTAGTGATTGCAGTGGTGCAGCTGTGCTGCCTGCGGATAGGAAGACAACCAAAAGACAGCAGCATCAAGCAGGTGGGTGCCATACAAAGCTTCAAACATATAGTACGTGTGTTACTGCATAGCCTCATTAAATATAACTGCATCACAACTGCACTGTCTCTGCTGTTAAAATACCCATTGAGAAGATTTAATGATGTTCGTTTAATATTTTGCCTCCTAGATAATGCACTTGTAAATAAAGGAGCCCAGCTTAATACAAGTCGAGAAGCCTTTTGAGACAGAATGTGTGTGACTAGACATTGGTTATTGCTTGTTTAACTTGTAAGAAAGAACTTGTATACAAGTTGACAGACAGTCAGATGAGTGTGTGCCAAAAACTTAATTAGTTGGATGGTTTGATTCTTTGGAGTGGATTTATTTAAATTCTCACTTCCCAACAACATGTAAAATGTAAAAAGAGAGGTCAAACTGTTCTGTTTCTACCTCCTTTACAGAAGAGAAAGCAATAACAGTGTATTCTCCTTTTATTATAAATACAGTGTTTATTTTCAATAACAATTAGCTATTTGAGATGTGTGAATCCCACTGGGCAAAAAGTGGTTGAATCAACGTTGTTTCCATGTCATTTCAACCCCAAAATCTAAATGATGATGCATCAATGTGGAAAACTGATTGGACTTCCAAAAAAATCAACATAAGGATATTTTGTAATTTTGTCACCCAACATTTAACCTAAATCCAATGACATGGTGACATTTTTTGTTGAATTCATGTTAATCGACAAATCAACAAAATGTAATTCAAAACTAGATGTTGAACTGACTTCTGTTCACAGTGAGGTGTCTCCTTTTATAAAATGACAAACCGTGATTCTAATTAGCGATTACACTAAAGGATGGCCTATTGAAGGCAATAACCCGGATCTATTCACAAAATGTCCTTGGCAGACAACCTCTGGGGTTGCTTTGAAAGGGTTTACAGTTAAACCTATTAACAATCTAATTACTTAAAAAACTCAAAATTCAGGTGAGGCTGAATAGAGAAAACAAACAAAATCAAAGTTATCATTTCATTTCCAAAATCATGATCTGGGATAGCTTTGCCTTTTTGATCTAAATTGTTTAGTTAATATATTTAATCTGGGTGCCATGGTAACAGTAGACGGATAGGTGGAAGGCCTGACGTCTCTCCAAAAGCTGTTTCAAACCATGGAAGAGTATTATTAGTGCGTGACTAAGGCTTCTCTATTATGAGATATGGGGATAGTGGGGAAAGGTGAAAATAATGTCAATTAATACCAAGTCTTTTATGGTTTTCCCTGCACTTGTACAGCCATTATGTACATAATGAATGAGAAATTGGGTTCTGTGCTTTTCTATGAAGTCCCCTCTCCATTCACGGAGTTTGGGGTCGGGATTTTACTGAAAGAAAAAAGTATTTCACTCATTGTGAAAATGAACCAAGTTCTATGAGTTGCATGCGTCTTCTGTCTCTTAGGAAAGACCTACATTAATTTGGATTTCAATAGAGCTCTCGGTATCTTGGCAACCATTTGAAATCCTCATCGAGACTTTGATATAATCATGGACAATGAAAAATATAGACACAACAAACATAACTGACGAATAAAATCTATGATTTTTATTTATTTATTTAATGTCACCTTTATTTAACCATGCAGGCTAGTTGAGAACAAGTTCTCATTTGCATGCCCTCTAAACTAAGAAAGTTTGAATAAGAACTAGTTCATGGTTCCCTCCATAACCACGTCCTAATGTATTCCAGCGGCCTACTATGTTTGTCAGGATGTTCAGAGGACTCGACAGGCCCAGAGACTCTGCAGCTCATCTCATAGATACACCGCCAGCCCTGTTAATGGGAGGCAGAGAAAAAAAAACTGAACAGCGGAGCAATAACTGCTTTTGCTTCACCGTTTGCCCTTTCTTCTCCTCTACCGTCTGTTTATCGTCCCCTCTCCAATTCCCCACCCCTCTCTGTCACCAAGCTGCCCGGAGCCTTGTCATTACCGTATTGGCCGACAAACTCCCCAAGATTTATATTTACAGTAGCGAGGGTCGGACAGGAGTGGGCCGCCGGTGTGGTGCAGAGGCAGGGGAAGGAGAGGAGGGCAACCTTTACAAGCCGGTTAAACCAAATGGATTTTTAGCTTGACAGAGAGTGCCTGAGGAGTCTTTGTATCAGACAAACAAACCACCCCATTAAATTCCAGCTGCTTTAATGTAGTTGTGGGCAAAGAAAAAAAGGAAAAGTAGAATATCCTGTGGCAAGTAAAGAATTAGGGACAGATGTTGTGGCAGGGCTCGGTTAAAATTGGACTCTGATGTTTCTTATTTTCTTAGTGAGTCAACATCTAGATCCCCCCACTGTGTGTTTTGGGGTGCCACGTGTATATAACATGACAAAAAAAGAATTATGTAAATATGTGTAAACAACACAAGACACCACTGGGGACCATTTGTCCATTGTGCGAGAGCCAGGGGAAGTGAGTTTTGTCGGGGCTAATCCAGGATAAGATGTCCCTTCCAGGGAACGGTGCAAAGCCTGGGGCGAGCAGGTCCTGTTTCTCAAAAGCTTCCCTCATTTCCTGAGAAAAGACGGATAAAGGCTAATTCTTGTCCTTGGCTGCCATGGAAGCAGTCGACCCACACCGGCGAGCATACACAGATTCGCATTGACAGCCATCACCTTTGCCTCACTGCGGTGGTGGCCATGTAGAAGAAACCTCCTGTGAAAGGGTTCTACATGGAACCCAATAGGGTTCTGCCTGGAACCAAAAGGGGCTGGTTCTTCAAAGGGTTCTTCTATGGGGACAGCCAAAGAACCCTTTTAGGTTCTAGATAGCATATTGTTTCCCAAGAGTTTACAGCTGGTTGATGGCTTTGAGTTGGACAATGAAAACACAACAAAAAGCAGGCAAAAAAGTGGAAGGAATAAAATGTGTCAATGCATGAATGTCAGCCTAGCAGGGTGTTTTGATTTCCTAGCTGTAGACCACTGTGAGCTGTCATTATCAGGTTTTTGGGTGATTTTTGGTCCCTTTCTGAGGACATACAGCACAATCCTGTAGTGCTTTCTCGGTGAGGCCATTGTTCACAAAGCACACAGTGATAATGGAGTCCAGAGTGTCGAGAAGAGGTGATCTGTAATCCAAAACCTCACCTCAAAGGGGTCTCTGCTCTCATGAATATGAATTATGGGAATTTTTTTACATCAAAGAGCGTCTATTATCCCTCTATTCCACAGATCGGCTAATTTTTCAGCCAGTCATTGTACCGGTGCTTTAAAAGGCTTGTGACATTCAGAATGTACATTCTTTCTTTGCGGTGTAGAGCTTAAGAGCAAACCAAACCAACAAATTAAGGCAGATTTGGAAACACATTTCCTTCAAGAGGCCAAAACAAATCTTTACACCATGTGGAGAACTGAAACCCCCAAAACTACTGGCTAAGAAGCCTTGCCAGAGAATTACAAACCGTACCTCTGTGTACCCAACATTTCAAACAGGGCCATAGAAGGGAAAAGGGGAGAATAATTGAAGAAAATGGCTTAAATGAAGGGCCAGAGCCTTGGAAGATAGCATTTGGCGTGGGCTGCGAGCGATGGAGAGGAACGGCAGGTGACTGAGGAACTGTTGATTCAGTAGACGAAGCTAATTTCCACACTCGTCTGCCCCGCTGCTAGAAACCACCCCCACTGATTCTTGCTTCCCGCCAACCACCAGGGCGTCTAGGCCCCAGACGGCCCCTCGGTGGTCCATTTAATGTCAGCCGAGGATGAGTTAGAGAGGGAGAAGAAGGAGGGGAAGAGGGTCCCTTTTTGGTTGTCTGCCTTAATAGTTTGCGAGTCTCCTGGCTAATTATGGCAGCATATGCGCCTCACCTGAGAGAGTCCCACAAGTGGCAGGCTCACCGATACAACACGTGCTACAAACACACACAGAGCGTGCTCAAAATTACAAACGCATCTCACATGAAACCCACACATACATGTACCATCAACATGCTACACTTATGCCATACATATTCAGCTCACGTACACACAAACACAGATACAGCTCTCACGAGATACTTGCCATTTAAATGCATGGTGTGTCCACACAGTCTCTCCCACCTAATTTCCCAACCGTTTAGCATGACTTCGAAAGCCAGTGGACTAAAGCAGTAATGAAGGAGTCAATGAAAACCCTGACATCTCCGAGAGACCCGAGAAATAAACATACCGGGGGAAACAATAGGATGCGGCATGTCTTGTGACGAATCCTCTAGGTAACTCAAAGTCGTGTTCCTGTAATTTACTGACCAGGTCTGAATATTAATGGCATACAAAGCCTAGTTTATAACTGATTGTGCCCACATTTTCAGATATGCATCTGCACATGGTATTAAAATGTGTCTCTTATCTGTCCACTGTGTCCGCATTGCGACCAGATTCTCTGGTCCTTCCTTTATCTTTATTTATTTAAGACACATATTGATGCCATAAGTCAATGGTGCCACCTGTCAATGATTTTAGAAGGCGGGATAATGATGATTTAAATCAGGGTTGGGCAACTCCAGTCCTTGGGGGCCGGAGTGGTGTCACACTTTCCCCCCCCGTCCCTAGCAAACACAGCTGATTAAACTAATTGCATTCCAAACTGCAGATCATGATTCGTTGAGTCAGGTGTGTTAGCTGGGGCTGGTGCAAATGCGTAACACCAATCAGGCCCCCCGTGGACTGAAGTTGCACATCCCTGATTTGATTGGTTTCACTGTCCAGATCACTTGTAAGATATACAGACACAATGCATTCTTCAATACCTCCTGAGATGGTCAGGAAGATCTGATCACAATCAGATCACAATGCATCTTTTAATCATCTACACCTGCCTGAAAATGTGAGCACAATCAGTATGTGGAAAATATCAGGAACAAGGATGCATGTTAGAACCAGGGGCTCAAATGTGGCAAACTCTGTTCCCTATTAAATGGAAGAGATAAGTCTTCCGCTTCACCTGCTGCAGTTCCAGCTGGGAGCAAAGTGGCCCTTATTCCGCCGTCTTCCCGCTCCACCATCGCTTTCCCAGTGGCTTCCTGTTCCTAGCTCAATTATCCCCTCCTTCTCTCGCACACCGCCCTGACAGGCACGTTGGCAGGAGTGTCTTTTCCAGCGTGCTCACCTCTCCAGATAGAAGATTAGCAGGCAGAGCTCGTTATCAACTAATGGAACAGACTTTAGACCTGTTCCATCCTCTGACCATGCCCTTTTCAAAAAGAAAGTGTGGATAAGAGCAGAAGATTCTGTTGAAGATATATAGATGTCGTCCCCATGCCAACCCAAACAGGGGCTCTCAAGTGTAGCATTATGCAGAGCAAAATGTCTGTTTCTTGAAACAAGAAGTTCAATAATGCTGGCTTCTCTCTGCCACAACAAGCAGGGGCATCACCATGGTGACAGCTTCCAGGGGAGAGGTAGTTAGTTAGTGCTGGCACTCTTCGGCATGTAAAACAGGCGCGCATCAGCAGAGGCTCAGCTCATGTCAAACAGAGGCTTAAGTTACTTTGCGCTGAGACAGAGAGAGAGAGATACATAAATAAGCTGTTGCTCAATGTTCCCAAGCAGCAAATGTCACTTTTCCTGAGGATTGCAGGGAGTTTACTTCAGCTGTTTTGTTCTATTGGGGGTGACTTTGTGATTGCTTCAGGAATATGAATGAAATATTCTGAGTAACATTCAAAAAAGGAGAGGGCCCTCAGCTACACATTGGGCAATGGTGAGATGGTATTTCCTGGCCTAGAGGTAATTCAAGCATGAAGAACAAGGTAGGACAACAGCCAAAATCATGTACTCTAAAATGTCATGCATGAAATGGACACACACAATCACCCCCCAAAAAAAAAACAAGCGCACCAGTCCTTGAAATTCAATTGAATTACTTCGACCATGAGGTGAAATAGTATTACCTTGCCACCACCACATCTTCTGCGTTAATCTGTGTGGGGATCTGAAATAATACCGCCGCTGGCTTTACGGCGGGCCTCTTGCAGATATATATTTTTTCCAATCAAGTTACTTAAGGCACATCATCAAACAACTGGCCTGGACATGTTAGCCTCATGCTTGTAAAGGCCAGAGTGAAACGTGTTGGCTTTGGAAATTAACAGAGAGAACGAGGGACCAATCCTGAATACATTCACACAGCGCGTGAGAGGACATACTCTGAAGAATGCATTCTTTGAGGAAAAACACCAACATCATTTATCGTAAAATAAAACACACAAGATGACACATTATTGATAAATCAGATTGAAAAAGTCCGCACCCCAGACAGTTTGAAACTAAATACACAGTGGGTCAGGTAAAGGAAATGCTATGAATACCACCGGTGCCAGTGTGTGGCGATAGAAGTGCTGTCTGACAGCGAGGCTGACGTGCTGATAAGGGTTTGATCTATCTGACCAGGACAGCAATGCGTCTCCCGGCCCTGCACTGTAATTCATATTCCTGAGGCAACCCCACTTCAGCTCTACGCCACAAAGGAGTAACAACAACTTGGCCTTGTAGTATCCATCTCCAAAGCAACTGAATAGACCTTCAGCTAGAGTGAAGCACTTCTGACAAAGGGGACGATGCAAAAATGTAGCATAAATACACAAATGGGACTGCTTTACTTTGGTGGTAGTGTACTGGTTACACTTTACTGTAGTATCTTTCTACCCCCTTCAGTCAAACCCCACCCCCCTCTTATTTATGTAACATCTTGTTTCTAGGCTATACCGAGGGTAAACTAGATTTATCAGAGAGCAGAAACATCTCCCAAACAGTGAAAGGGCACCAAAACAACAAGAACACATTTTGTAACGATAGAATGCAAATGTGTAATCCTTCTGCGACAGCTTAATATTTCACAGAGACCTGTGTGAAACTTGTTTTGTTGGCATCTTTGTATTCCATGCACCTTGAATGACTCAAATATTTTTTAAGGCCACTGAATAGCTGAACAGAATGCAAAGGTACAGTTGAATCAATATGTCTATCTTGCCGATAAAGAAAAACTATAACGCTATACTCACAAGCTAGCTAAACCTTAAGAGAGAGTTACATGCATCTTACTGATCACAAACATTGATTTAGCAGTTGGTGTGAGATAAAGCTGCTTGAAATGTTGCATAAAACACATTTCACACCAGAGTTGGCATTATGTTAAAGGTTACTTCAGGATTTTGACAATGAGGCCATTTATCTACTTTGCCAGAGTCAGGTGAACTCAGGGATACCATTTTTATGTATCTGCATCTAGTATGGAGGAAGTTTGAGGTAAACTCAGCCAAAAAGAAACGTTCCCTCACTGTCAACTGCGTTTATATTTAGCAAACTTAACATTTGTAAATATGTGTAAGAACATAAGATTCAACACCTGAGGCATAAACTGAACAAGTTCCACCGACATGTGACTAACAGAAATTGAATAATGTGTCCCTGAACAAAGGGGGGTCAAAATCAAAAGTAACAGTCAGTATCTGGTGCGGCCACCAGCTGCCTTAAGTACTGCAGTGCATCTCCTCCTCATGGACTGCACCAGATTTGCCAGTTCTTGATGTGAGATGTTACCTCACTTCCACCAAGACACCTTGGTGTTCCCGGACATTTCTAGGGGGAATGGCCCTAGCCCTCACCCTCCAATCCAACAGGTCCCAGACATGGTCATTGGGATTGAGATCCGGGCTCTTCGCTGGCCATGGCAGAACACTGTCTTGCAGGAAATCACACACAGAACGAGCAGTATCGGTGGTGGCATTGTCATGCTGGAGGGTCATGTCAGGATGGCCCTGCAGGAAGGGTACCACATGAGGGAGGAGGATGTCTTCCCTGTAACGCACAGCATTGAGATTGTACAATGACAACAAGCTCAGTCTGATGATGCTGTGACACACCACCCCAGACCATGACGGACCCTCCACCTTCAAATGATCCCACTCCAGAGTACAGGCCTCGGTGTAACGCTCATTCCTGCGACAATAAACACGAATCCGACCATCACCCCATGTAAGACAAACCGTGACTCGTCAGCGAAGAGCAGCGACGTGCCCATAGGCGACGTTGTTGCCGTTGATGTCTGGTGAGCACCTGCCTTTCTGGTGAGCAACAGGCCTACAAGCCCTCAGTCCAGCCTCTCTCAGCCTATTGCGGACAGTCTGAGCACTGATGGAGGGATTGTGCTTTCCTGGTGTAACTCGGGCAGTTGTTGTTGCCATCCTGTACCTGTCCCGCTTCTATCTCTGACAGGTTAGTGTAAGGAGGTAGGGAGGGGGCCCTCTAGTAGGACCCCTCCGGTCCCTTCTTGTATGACACGTGGCAGGGGTGGGTCAATCTGTCTTTGGCAGGCTAGTGCGAGGAGGTAAGGGAGCAGCCCTCTAATAGGGCCTCTTCAGCCCATCCAGGTAGGACACTGCCTGTGTGATGTTAGAATGTACCGATCCTGTGCAGGTGTTGTTACACGTGGTCTGCCACTGTGAGGATGATCAGCAGTCCGTCCGGTCTTCCTGTAGCGCTGTCTTAGGCGTCTCACAGTATGGACATTGCAATTTATTGCCCTGGCGACATCTGCAGTCCTCATGCCTCCTTGCAGCATGCCTATGGCATGTTCACGCAGATAACCAGGGACCCTGGGCATCTTTCTTTGTGTTTTTCAGAGTCAGTAGAAAGACCTCTTTAGTAGTGTCCTAAGTTTTCCTAACTGTGACCTTAATTGCCTACAGTCTGTAAGCTGTTAATGTCTTAACGACCGTTCCACAGGTGCATGTTCATTCATTGTTTATAGTTCATTGAACAAGCATGGGAAACAGTGTTTTTAAAGCCTTTACAATGAAGATCTGTGAAGTTATTTGGATTTTTACGATTTATCTTTGAAAGACAGCGTCCTGAAAAAGGGCTGTTTCTTTTTTTGCTGAGTTCAGTTTCGCGATCCAATACTAACTAGCGTTAGCACAATGACTGGGAGTCTATGGTATCTTCTAGCACTTACCACAGACTTTCAGTCATTGCGCTAATGCTAGTTAGCAATTAAGATAACGCTAGTTAGCAACTTCCTTCATACTGCACACAGAGACATAAAAATGGTATCCATGAGTTCATCTGACTCTGGGGAAGTAGATAAAGGGCTTCATTGCCAAAATCCTGATGTATCCCTTTCAAGGTAGGGAGTTGGATAAATTGTGTGTATACAATACCATACTTCCCTCCCCATCTCCATGCCCCAAATACCTTTACATGTCTGCATGTGTAAAATCATATCCGCAAATCTGTTCATCGGGTTTCACCAATGTCCTATTTGAATAGTGGAAATTGCAATAACTTATTCTGGGGCTTATAGCAATTATAAGTGATACATCATAGGCCATGCAGACATTACTCCACAAGGTTAACATTACCCTTGTGACATGGTATTTAGAATGGCAGTTAACTGCGAGAAGTCAAAATTATAACCTGGCTACATGTACCACATAGCATATGTAGTCAAACCTCAGTGCCTTTCCCCCTCAGAAAACACCACTTACACACTGCACACCCAGGCTGGTGCTGCTACTCATAGAACAAGTAATAGGGCACTTCCTATGCCTGAAAAGCCAAGTAATAGGGCACTTCCTATGCCTGAAAAGCCAAGTAATAGGGCACTTCCTATGCCTGAAAAGCCAAGTAATAGGGCACTTCCTATGCCTGAAAAGCCAAGTAATAGGGCACTTCCTATGCCTGAAAAGCCATGTAATAGGGCACTTCCTATGCCTGAAAAGCCAAGTAATAGGGCACGTCCTATGCCTGAAAAGCCAAGTAGAAGGGCACTCCATGTCTCAAAACACTAGCTGCATACAAAAATGTCTTGTCCTCTGAGCTCTATGAATAGTCTGCTGTTTGTGGCCCATGTGGACAGAAACCAAGCGGTAATTATCTGGCAAACTGAACTACGCTGTCTGAGTACCAGGTGATCCATCACCTTACAAAACCAGCCATTTAGACATCATTTAAATCCATTAAAAAATTATTTGAGGCAGGTCAATATTTATTACTTTTTGGCGCAAAATGAGAACACTGGAGGCAAATGTCAACAAGTACTTATGCACACTCATGCGATGTTATGGAGATATTATCTGGTGTTCAATTAAGAGTGGCCATTTTGATTAAACCCAAAAGGGGTGTTTTTTTTTTAATTAAAATGTACTGGCAAGGATTTCTAACGCAAATACACTAACAGACAGAAAGACAGGTGGACAGACATAGACACATGAAGGATGAATAGTTATACAATAGACTGGACCCATTCTGTATGTGCTGTAGCCAACTCCTCTCCTGTTGTCATGGTATACATGTATGTCATGAAAAGGAACAAACACAGAGAGGAGTTAGCTAAAAGGACAAACTGGCTAAAAGGACCAGCAGGTTAGTCATACAAATGCCCAAATCCAAATCGACCCTTAATTCCTTTCTTATAGGGGAATTGAGCCTACACAGTAATGTGTAAGCAATGCTGGCAAAATTCCACCTAGCCTATCAGAAGGCAAAGTGGAGCTATTAGCATATTGGCTATACCCTTCTGATTCTTTCGGATCTACACAAGTGTGTAGAGGCTAGAGGAAGTATTGGGGTTAAGCAATAGATGAACAAACAGACAGAAATATGCAGATACAGACACAAACAAGCAGAGACAGACGGACACAGTAACAAATTAAACCACAGCAAATCATTGTTTCATGTATAGGAGGCATTCATCCACAGTGTGGCAGACAGTACAGTAGGGTAATCAAAGGAGAGCGAGAACCTTAAAACAGAGCTGGTTATCAGGTGTCATGCTGTGGCGGGCAGACGAAAAAGAAGAGGAGGGAAGAGATACCAACCGTGTGCTGCGGGTTCAGTGCTGGGCGTAGTGTCTGAGCACACAAGGACGGAGGGACAGTAGTGGTGGAGGGAGGGAACAGGAGGAACGTGGCATGCAAAAAAAAGGAGAAATGGGGACAGGAGGGAGAAAACAAATGGAACCCATAAGCAAGCATTCAGAGACCATTACATGACAAAGACTAAGACACAAGGCTTAAGGGAAATCAAAGGGAACCAAAGCAGTGCAAAGATAAAACACAACACACACACGTTGGACATCAAACTGTGAGGGGAGCGCCATTGCCACTTATGGGAGGACGGCAGCAATCGTGGCGGCGTAGACAGCGTTCACATGGTACACAGACAGCTCATCAATAAAATACAACTGCACACACTCCTGCATTATGTTGAAGGCCAATGTGTGACTGTGGGGAGCTGGGGAGAACATTTTACATTTCATTTACAAAGGGCAGATTTTGGTATGGCTGTGCATATTTTGATCAATATGACATGACTTTGGGAATCTCAATAAAAACCACTGAAATAACCTTTGTCAAATGCAATCATACTAACCTTGATGTGACAAACCGCAATGGTACAGGGCACGCATATTACCCATAGGACCTTTCAGTTGTGAAATATATATCTTTTTTGGTGGCTTGGTTCCTCAGCAGAGGAAGCAGTATAAAAGCACTGCATATGAAAACCTTTATTCGTTGTTTATACGTCAGTATTTGTTTTTATGATAAAATGACATCAAGAGTATTTCAATAAAATAAATGTGGTTTGCAGAGGACATCGGAGGATAAAACAGGCACTTTGAATTGGCTGTTTATTTAACTTATTCTTTCTCCCTTAACTATAAGTATCCATGATGGATCAATATTAAAAAAAGCCCATTTGTTTTTCTGTTGTGAATCCAAAATGTACTATCGCAAATTAGTCCAATTAACAAAACATCATTGTCATTGTCCCCATGCAGTGCCATTGTGGGGACACAAGCAAAGGTGTTTTTCCCTTTACCACACTTCAGCTTTATCAGACGTCGAGATCCAGGAACCTGTAGGGCTTGTTATGTGGTAACCCCATTTGCAATGTCAATTTCTGCAAGAGTGGGGCGTAACTCCACATCCCGCTCCCTCTCCAGGGAGATTAAATCGAAATCTTGATATAATCCGATTGTGGTCTTTTGATGATTTTGGGCACAGTTTACCAGTTTCCTTTGCGTTTATCCGAAATCTTAGGAAACGAAGGAGATATGTGTTGACTGTGCTCCACCGTGTCGGAGTAGAGGGAGATGGGAGCAGGGGGACGAATCTGAGTCCAAAATGGCATTATATACTGCAGTAGTGCACTATATAGTGAATAGGGTGCCATTCGGGATGTAGCCTGTGTCTTCCTGAGATGAAACACCTGCCTTGGAGGACTCGGCTGGTTTTAGAAATGCAGGGAGATGTCTGCTTGCCAATCAAAGCAGCCTGTCAGGTAACATGGTTTCTCACTGTTTTATCAAAGTAGGCCTGTACCCAACGAAAGCTAGATTGTTGTTGAGAAACCTGTCAACGAACACAGATACTAGCTAGCGCATCAGAATCACGTGAACACCTTGCATAATGCAATGTTTCAATTCCAGACAACACAACGACAACATAGGTATCAAACATATTTTATTCTGAAAGTGGTTAGACACCTCCATCTCAGTCACGGTTAAGTTGGGGCTAGATGCATTTCCAGAGCTGTATGTAAACAGACTTCCCATGTTTCCCCTTCTTATCTACTGTAGACATGAGAGGATGAGTGGAGGGAGGTGTTCCCTCGCTTTCCACACCTCTCTTCTCACTACCTCTCACTACCTCCATAAATTCACCTTATTAATGTAAAATAAATATGCTACAGGCCAAGGGTCACCAACACTGTTCCTGGAGTGCTAACATCCTGTAGGTTTTCACTCAAATCCCAGTTGTAACTAACCCGATTCAGGTTATCAACAGCTAATTATTAGAATCAGGTGCGCTAGATTGGGGTTGGAGCAAAAACCTACAGGAAGGTAGCTCCCCAGGAACAGGGTGGGAGAGCCCTGCTATAGGCTATGCAGAGTCGTAGTCGGGTCCATTCGTGTCCACTCGTAGTTACGTAAGTCAGAGACCCGATGACAATCAAACAGAACCCGACCCGGACCCAAGGGAAACGTTTGGGTTAGGGAAGACCCGTGAAAACCTCTACCAGGGTGTGCAGGCATCTCAACACTTCTACACTTCAAACCACCAGAGACATGAGAGTTAACGCTTCACCTCATATTGCCAAAGGACCAGGGAACAGGGAGAGATCTCAAACAGCGAGCCTAGATCATGTCCCATTCAGCAGGGAGAGCCAGGCCTCGGAGGGCCTGCTTTTCCTATGGTCCTCCAGAAGAAACGCACTGTAGTCCTGTTAAGTAATGCCACAGTGCTCCAGCTAGGATGACAGTTCTTTAGCATAATCGCTTGAGCACCTCGGCTTGCTCTTTAAAATAGATTCCAACCTTGTAAAAGGGAAAAGGGGCCACTTCACTGTTCGCTTTTTAACTACCCCTTCTTTGCAGCTGCTACTTCTACACGGACGGCTCCTAGAGCTTCGTCTATCGGGCTGCTTGTAGGCCAGATCACCACTGGTACAACTGAAAGCAGGAGTTATCAAAGAGGAGTACACTGCATGTCCTCAGGAAGGAGGGAAGAGAAAGACGCAGTGGTTCAAGAACAGTCCTGAAACAAATAGACATGAAGAGCAGAGGGGGAATCAAACATCTGCACAGTCAAGTAAGGGTTTTTACCTTCTTTCTCAATCTACATTTTAAGACATAATACAACATCACAGCCTCTATTTGAGGCCTAGTAAAATGTCTTCGGGAGGGACGGGCCATAAGCAGTCCTCCTAAGACAGCTGGAGGGGCTGCTCAAGGGGCTCCGCTAGGGATGTGCCACTATACAGCAGTAATATACCGCTGCTCATTCAAATCAAGCAGTACAATAAAGCACCCGTCTCTGCAACCCTCAATCATCGGTGGCCCCTGGATGTCTGCTAACCCCATTACTTGGCTGTGGCAGCTGCGCCGGCTGGTCAATATGTTTACTGATGAGCTATCGCCAGCTCCCG
Source organism: Oncorhynchus tshawytscha (assembly GCF_018296145.1). Lineage (NCBI taxonomy): Eukaryota > Metazoa > Chordata > Actinopteri > Salmoniformes > Salmonidae > Oncorhynchus > Oncorhynchus tshawytscha. Next base: position 41,546,120 of record NC_056437.1, on the reverse strand, counting down.
GTGCGGCCCTCCTTCCTTTTCTCTTTCTCTCTCGCCTCGTGTCGCAGGTCACCTGAGACACTCGCGTCCTTATTGACATCAGCAGACGTGACAATGGGCACAGAGCTTCCCAGCTAATTGCTTTGGTTCCCCACAAGCCCCTAGTGGCAAAATGTGACATAGTGTAGCTTCAGTAGTCATCTTGTCATGAGGAACACCTGTTAAAGTTTTACTGATAATGCCACTGCACCATCTCTGCAAAGTCTGTTCTGGTTGACAGAACATAGAAGATAATCCCCACTGGAACCACAGTGGTTGTACTGTAGAAGTACAATGTCACAGTTAGATCATGCAACAGCGCGCTTGAAATGTAAAGGTAATTTCCTATTGAGCCGACATATGCAGCGTTTACCATGAATGCAGTCCCTGTGAACGCGGGAACATTGCCTTTAAATTTAAATTGCGCTATAGCGCTGAACTTTGGCGATACAGATTGAATCGAGCCCTAGATCTGCATGGGAAACCGGACCCAAGAGTCAGAATCAGTGGTGTAGTTGAGGGTAAATGCCGTTTATGCACCTATTTTATTTTGCTCCACTGTTTATCTACCCTTTGCAGAAATCTGTTTATAAAAGTATAGAGAGTATTATTTTACTCACTGTGAACAGCAATCAGCGTTTTCCCACCTAGCTATTTTCTTTACATAATCTAAATGAGGATACTATGATATATTCTGTTAGTGGGTGGCAGGTACAGTAATCACTACAGAATTACATTGCTTAGGCCACAGATTATATTTATCATCAATGTACCAATAGTTTGTATTTAAATAAACTTGACTTGCAGTGCTCTGGTATGACTGATAATCTCCATTCAAAATCAAGGCGTAAACACAACAGAAATATACCAATGCTTTTGCACACACACACACACACACTAGATTCGCTGTCGTAGGTGATTCAGGGCTAGCTAGCTGATTACCTTTCCCAGTCTACTTTATGAGTCCCATCTTCTTGGAGCCATCATGGAGCGCAATCATGGCCTCCAATAACAATATACCTCTACATAAAGAAGACGTATTTGCCGCATTTCTGTGTTTGCATGATGCTAAGCCTAATAAATTCCGCGGGATGCTCTCTCTGAGCGGTGTATCACACGACTGCAGTTGTTGTTTTCCCCCGTGGGAATACAATTGACCTTTAGTGAATTAGCCTATCCTCTGCCGGTGAGCCATCCCTCTCTGTCCCTGCTTTATGCCGCTGGAAGGAATCAAGACAGGCAGAGAAATTGACTACTCTATCTCGCAAGAGCTTGTGCAGGCGAGGGCCTCATTTGTTCAATTCCAAAATCAGTTTACCAGATGGTGTTTTGCAATTTAAGCCTTGACGAAAAAAAGTATATTTGGGGGGAGGGGTAAAATGAATTGGTTGCCATCTCTGTTTATGTATTTTCATCAATTAACAGGCGGTGGCGGCTAGGGCTCCTGACACACAATTGTTTTTATTAGCGCGGGTACATTTTATTAATGGCTTTTTCTGTTGTACGTCTCCCAAACGTTGCTTTACGAGCGTCTATTTCCATTTCTGGGTTGGGGTATAATTCTGTGACGTCTCATTCTGGTACATCATTAGTCATATACTGTATTCAATCTGAGAGAGAGGAAGGGAGGGAGTAAGGGGAGGGAGGGTGAGAGGTAGAGAAATGGAGGGAAGGAGAGAGAGGGAAGGACGGAGAGAAAGAGAGAGGATCCAGAGAGAGAGAGCGAGAGAGGTACATGGAGAGAAAGAGGGGAAGATAGACGTAGTGAGTGTGCTAGAGATGACTCTGTGTCTTGGTATCTGTGGACCAAACAGATAGATTCAACCTTCTTCCGCTCTGCAGGAGTGGGTCCGCATTAGAGATGACAATAACTACTGTTGCCCCTGACTACCAAAAGGACAACAGCCTGCCCTGAGGACAGGGCCAGCACAAACACTGCATGTCAAGAGGAAAATCTATTTCTTTGCCTCTCTGACAGAGAGATAGAGAAAGAGATAGCGGGAAAGAATAAGGGATCTGGGGAAATGGAGGGAAACAGTACAAAGAGGGGGGAAAAGAATAAGGGAAGCAGAAATACATATTTGGTAGAAAGAATGACAGGGGAGGGATGCAGGTATAAATGGAGACATACAGAGAAAATGGGAGCAAGATTTAGCCTTGGATAAAATTTGCACAAAAAAAAAGCAAAAAAAATAGATGGCAAAATATCGATAAACATACATTTCGGAGCTGTTTTTATAGGGCAAAAAAAGAGGCACAACAAATAGAAATGAATGACATCTGTCCCCAGTATGGATGGTACACTCTTAGAAAAAGGGTTCCAAAAGGGTTCTTCGGCTGTCCCCATAGGAGAACCCTTTTTGGTTTCAGATATAACCCTTTTGGGTTCCATGTAGAACCCTCTGTGGAAATAAGGGTTATACCTGGAACCAAAAAGGGTTATTCAAAGGGTTCTCCTATGGGGACAGCCAAATAACCATTTTAGGTTCTAGATAGCACCTTTTTTTTCTAAGAGTGTAATGAGCAAGCTCATTCCATTTAGCCATTTATTTTGCAGTGTAAATGGCAATTTAGTAATCTCTAAATGCCACCTCCTGAAGCCACCGAGTACTTTATTCTGGCATTGGGGCTTTAATAGTTCAATAAAATTGCAGTATACCACCATTCCAGTCCCCCTATAGACAGAAATAGAATATACTTTTGATAAACTAAGTGGCCTCTACCCCGCGTACCCTCTGCTAGATTGTTTGCCGCTACTGCCTATGATATACAGTTTAAGTCTGAAGTTTACATACACCTTAGCAAAATACATTTAAACTCAGTTTTCACAATTCCTGACATTTAATCCTAGTAAAAATTCCCTGTCTTAGGTCAGTTAGGATCACCGTTTTTTTTAAGAATGTGAAATGTCAGAATAATAGTAGCAAGAATTATTTATTTCAGGTTGTATTTCTTTCATCACATTCCCAGTGGGTCAGAAGTTTGCATACACTCAATTAGTATTTGGTAGCATCGCCTTTACATTGTTTAACTTGGGTCAAACGTTTTGGGTAGCCTTCCACAAGCTTCCCACACAATAAGTTGGGTGAATTTTGGCCCATTCCTCCTGACAAAGCTGGTGTAACTGAGTCAGGTTTGTAGGCCTCCTTGCTCGCACACACTTTTTCAGTTCTGCCCACAGATTTTCTATAGGATTGAGGTCTTTGTGATGGCCACTGAAGTGCACCAGTACCTTCTGCAGCAAAGCACCCCCAATACATGATGCTGCCACCCCTGTGCTTCATGGTTGGGATGGTGTTCTTCGTCTTGCAAGCATTCCCCTTTTTCCTCCAAACATAACGATGGTCATTATGGCCAAACAGTTCTATTTTTGTTTCATCAGACCAGAGGATATTTCTCCAAAAAAGTACGATCTTTGTCCCCATGTGCAGTTGCAAACCGTAGTCTGCATATTTTATGGCGCTTTTGGAGCAGTGGCTTCTTCCTTGCTGAGCGGACTTTCAGGTTATGTCAATATAGGACTCGTTTTACTGTGGATATAGATACTTTTGTACCTGTTTCCTCCAGTATCTTCACAAAGTCCTTTGCTGTTGTTCTGGGATGGACTTGCACTTTTCGCACCAAAGTACGTCCATCTCTAGGAGACAGAACGCGTCTCCTTCCTGAGCGGTATGATGGCTGCGTGGTCCCATGGTGTTTATACTTGTGTACTATTGTTTGTACAGATGAACGTGGTACCTTCAGGCATGTGGAAATTGCTCCCAAGGATGAACCAGTCTTGAGGTCTACAATTTTTTTGCTGAGATCTTGGTTGAATTCTTTTGATTTGCCCATGATGTCAAGCAAAGAGGCACTGATTTTGAAGGTAGGCCTTGAAATACATCCACAGGTACACCTCCAATTGACTCATATTATGTCAATTAGCCTATCAGAAGCTTCTAAAGCCATGATGTCATTTTCTGGAATTTTCCAAACTGTTTAAAGGCACAGTTAACTTAGTGAATGTAAACTTCTGACCCAATAGAATTGTGATACAGTAAATTACAAGTGAAATAATCTGTCTGTAAACAATTGCTGGAAAAATTACTTGTGTCATGCACAAAGTAGATGTCCTAACCGACTTGCCAAAACTATAGTTTGTTAACAAGACATTTGTGGAGTGGTTGAGAAACAAGTTTTAATGACTCCAACCTAAGTATATGTAAACTTCCGACTTCAACTGTATATGCACCTGCGCCAGTGGAGAAATGAAATCAGCCGGCACAGCGGATTATGACCATAACAGACTGTTCCCTCACATCTAAATACACAGTAATAATGGAACGCCCCAGAGAGTTAAAAGAAAAATCCTCTCAAAATTATATTTTGCTATTTTCATTAGTCCACTGTTGATACAGTCCCAAAATGTTAGCAGTCAAGTTTTCAAGATATTGGACATTCAAGAAGCAAAGTATCACACTCTGCTTCTTGAAATGTGTGTGATGTCACTGTACTCCTGCGTAAATAAACTTGATTCTCATTATGTGCATTAACCTCTATAATTGCACCAGGGGCGCTGCACTGCACCTGACCCAATGCATCCAGCCCTTCGCTGTGTGTCCGTGTCTTGGGTGGTTGGGTTTTGAGCAGAAATACACATTTCTCTTCTATGTAAGTTAATGAAAAATATAGTGCATCTTATCTTATCTAATTGCGATACTAGATTACATGAGTCTGACAAAGCAGGTAACAGCCTACTAAGACACACTCACTTGTTTGATGTGAGTAGAAGGTGTATCCAATCAGCAATGTCATTAGGTCTTTGGTTTTTCATTTAATACAATCAGATAGCATAATCGAGCACAATGCCTAAGATTTCCCGGCCTCAGTAGATTTGTTCCAATTGTGCTGAGAATGGTCTGTCAGATACTTTCATAGCATTTCTAGTTCAGGGCTGCTCAGCTCAAACGCCATCCTTAAGTGTTGTTTTCTTTATGCACATTTAAAAGATTTGGAATTGCAATGCTGAAAATGGCCTTCAGCAAATAGTTTCTGACAATGAGAGTTGTTATGAACAAAGAGAGAGAATTGCAATTGCAAGTTAATTTACTAGCCGTCGCAAATGGCTTTATGTGGCACTAAGTTGAAAACCTAATACAATCGAATGGTTATAGTTAGGGCTCTATTCAATCTGTATTGCTGAAGTGTTACAGATGGAGTGATAGAAATGTAAATATCATTTCCTATTGAGCTGTCATCTGCAGCATTTACCGTGAATGCAGTCTCCACTAACGCAAAAACATTGCTGTAACACTGAATTTCCACAATACAGATTGAATAGAGCACTTAGTCCACAATAGTATGGGAACCAAGATGTCGTATTGACCTGATAATTGACTTTAAATGTAATTGAATAATGATGATTTGTGGCATCATCGTGTTGTGTTGTCATGCTCATGTGACCCTTTTCAGGAAGCTACGGGTATGTCGCACATCACTACTTCACAGAGAGGCATGTGAACTTCTTAAACGTTCGATCAAAATGTGTTTTTTTTTGTCTGGCAGAAATGCCCTCCGGAACATGTGAACTTTCATGTACCTTAATAACAAACTTGTATGCCATCTGTAAATACAAATACAATTATGAGACCAGTTGGTTTAGCTATGGATAAAGGGGGGAACCTTCCCGATGGCCAGGATTGGCTAAGATAATAGATGGGCTGGACATGCTGGGAGATGAGTTTGGATTGGTCTGCCATGTAGCGTGATTCTGTCTATAAAGTGACCTGATCAGTATGTGTTGATAATCCTTTCTACCGTGGCTTTTTTGAAGGGTTTAACGTTAGCTATCAAGAACTAGAAAAGTTGTGCTACTTTTCTCAACAACATTGATACCCTGAATTTAGCAGGTGCTATCGACAGATTATTTTGAGAAAAAAATCTGCACACGCCACGGTCAGTGTGAACCGGAGTGACTTGACACAATGCTGGCCAAACAAAAATGAGTTAAATGGTTCCAGTCTGCCGTCGTTTTCATTGCAAGTTAAAGCATACTGTTCGCCAGCTAGCGAACGTTAGTTTGCTGTCTCCCTATCTAACATTACGTGTATGATCTTATTCGAATCAGAAAACAATTTGCATTGCTAGTTATAGCCTAATGCTATCTGGCTTGTTAACATTGAACCTAGTTGGTTAGCTTTAGCTACCTGCATAGTCATACTACAGTTATGACAATCAGTTTGTATTCGTAGTAGTACGAGATTATGCTGGTTCATTGTTTAGCTAGCTAGCTATCTACATGTCCAAACAAAATACTCTACTTTGCCAGATGATTACACAACCTGAAAGGCAAAACTGATCCTAGAATAGCACTCTGAGATGCTCGGTACTTACGGCCTCAGATCTAGAGGACTCATTGGTACCTTGTCAGTGTTTCTCCTAGACAGAAACCAATTCAAGTTTGGGGGGAATTAAAGTAAGCCAAAGCAATAGTAAGGACAGACATTGAATCTGCAGCAACTGGTTTTGAGGAGGTGAGCCAAGATTACAGGAGTTGTAACAAAAAAAGGAAATATATTGCCTGTTCATTGCAACAGGTACACGATAATACAAGAAAGGCAGGGGTGAGATCAGAGCTAAATGTATCACTGTACCTGCATTCTGTATAACAGGAAATAGGATCAAATGAGGGATTCCATGAACGATCCTAACATCAGTGCCGACATTCACATCATGAATGTATTCTGATGACGACGCCAGGGACGGTTAACTTTTCGCATATATCGCTTTTGCGACTAAGTTGATTGTGAATGTATTTTGAGGAGTGGCAAGGGACATGAACATTTCCAGTCACTAAGGCTGCGATTACACAGGCAGCCCAATTCAGATTTTTTTCTTCTCACTAATTGGTCTTTTGACCAAATAGATTAGCTCTGAAAAAGTGCTGATGTGAAAAGATCTGAAAAAACATCAATTCATGGAAAAAAAGATAAGAATTGGGCTGCCTGTGTGAATGCTGCCCAAAAGTGATATGCACCTCATTTGGGGAAAGACGAGTCTATTTGTCTACAGGACATGAATGTGAATAGCTGGATGGGAAGAGAAGGGAGTCGCCTGCCTGTCCCCGTCTCCACTCTTTTGTTTGAGCGTATGAAAATATGCCGGCATAGTCAACCCGCAGGAAACACAAAGGAGATATGTAATCCCTGGCTCAGACAGGGCAGGATACAGCCCAGATTGTGATAAGCTTGTGAGAGCAACAGGAGAGGGAGAGAGAGAGAGAAAGAGAGGGGCGATTCAAGGCCAGGATAGGCCGAAAATATTTTTGGTATCTCAGATTGTTCTGTCAAAGTTCACATATAAACGTCACTGGGAGGAAGGATATTTGCTTTTTACATTTGTATCACATTTTTTGAACATAATGATGAGCTTGGCAATGTTAGGTACTTTAGGTCCTATATATGCCTTCTGTAAGATCTTACGATCTGTGAATTGTACATGATACAGACAACATCTTGGTGTCATGATACTCCTAATCTCAAAAGCACACTTTTCATTTTAAGACATATTGTTTGTAACAATATACTGTACAAGTACATACAATTTCCAGAGTGGGCTCTCTGCTAATTCTAAATTATAATCTATTTTATGAGCAACACCAACACAGTAAATGGGAAAACGGATTCAAATGGAACTCCCTCTGCTGCTGATTTTCTGAAAGTGCAATCCTAAAGGAGGGCTGTGATTGGTTAATGGTCTATTATGTCAATTTCTATGTATAAAATGGGTCGTATTAAAAATACCAGAGAGTCCACTCTGGAAATTTGACATGTTTGAAGAGTATATTATTCCAAACAAGTAGCTTAGTGGTTAGAGCATTGGGCCAGTAACTAGAAAGGTTGCTGGATCGAATTCCGGAGTTGACAACATATAAATCTGTCGTTCTGCCCCTGAACAAGGCAGTTAACCCACTGTTCCCCAGTAGGCTATCATTGTAAATAATAATTTGTTCTTAACTGACTTGCCTAGTTAAATTAAAAAAAATTAAAAAAAATAAAAATAAAAAGGGTACTTTTTAGATATTCACATTTTTATGTTGAATAAATTAATGCGAACGTTTGTTTTTCTGAATCTAGATATACCTCCATATTTGAGCGCACACATAAGATGTTGTCTGTATCATGTACGGTTCACAGATCACAGGGTCTTACAGGAGGCATATATAGGTCTAAATAGGGCCTAAAATGTCCGCTTTCATCTTTAAAAAAATATAAATAATTGTTAAACACATGTAAAAAGCATGTCAAACATCCTTCCCTCTAATTAACTTTCTATGTGAGAATTGCCAGAACAATCTGAGACACCTAGAATATTTTAGATGGGGGAGGGAATAGATGGGGGATACAGAGGGGGAGAGAGGGGGAGGAGAAGAAAGGGATAAGAGAGAGAGAGAGAGAGGAGGGAGAGAGAGAGCGGCTGAACATTTTAGTGAGAGAAATGTGATGGGTGCAAGCGGGCGGATGATGAGTGCCATTGACAGCCCCGCGCTGCAGTGGGAGGGGGGAGCCGAGGCCTGGCCCCTCCAGTGCGACTGTTATTATTATCGTTTCTCAGAATCTTATCAGGACTGGCTGACGGCAAATATTTATCTCTTTTCCTCACACTCTCTTTCTTGTTTGCTCACAAACACACACATAGGCATGCACAAGGGGGTGTCAGGTCACACATTACAGTGGGTAATGGTAACAATAGAATGGGAACACATAAATACGCATGCACTCACACAGTGTGGGTGGTGGAGGTGGTGGTGTTTGTGGTGAGGGTCGGGTTTGGTGGGTATGAGGGTATCGCATATGCACACAAACAACGCACACACAACCACAAAACACACAGGGAGGTGGTGGGAGGTGATACTGTACCTGCAGTGGCTTCAGGGAGGGAGATGGTTGTGGTGGTGGGAGTGGTGGTAGTAGCTGTAGTGGGTATAGGGGTAGTGGTGGGGGCATCTGGATGAAGAAAACAAATACATGACAGACAAGGAAACTAATGAGTAAACCATGAAAACAAAAGACACAATGAAACAGACCTGGGTCCAAATACTATTTGAAACCTTCTAAATACTTGTAGTGTTCGCTTTACCCCTCTAGATTTCCAGTTGGGCAGGGTTTGCATTTCTGAGACTATTGTATTGGTCCATGAAGCCAGCCAGCTTAATCGAGCACAGATAAAATATCTGAAATTATTTCGAATAGTATTTGAACCCAGGTCTGCAATAATATGAAACAATTCTGATGGGGAAATTATTAATTCATACCAGTGGCAGTGCATTTGTTTGCCTTTAAGCCAGTCATAAACCAAGCTATATCATTTTTTAAAGGCTAAATTAAGGGATTCATTCTGGGTGGTTAAGGTTCAGGTTAGGGTGTCCAAATGTGTCAATGAATCTCTCCTACGCATGCTGTTGGCATGATAATAATAACAACAAGCCCATCACAGAAAAAAACTGCAGTCCATTCGTAAAGTATTCAGACCCCATCCCTCTTCCACATTTTGTTATGTTACAGCCTCATTACAAAATTGATTACAAAATTACAAAATTAAATATATATATTTTTATCAATCTACACACAATATTCCAAAATGACAAAGCGGAAACAGGTGAGTGTAACGGATGTGAAACGGCTAGCTAGTTAGCAGTGGTGGGCGCCAAATAGCGTTTCAATCGGTGACGTCACTTGCTCTGAGACCTTGAAGTAGTGGTTCCCCTTGCTCCGCAAGAGTCGTGGCTTTTGTGTAGCGATGGGTAACGATGCTTCGAGGGTGACTTTTGATGTGTGAAGAGGGTCCCTGGTTCGCGCCCGGGGCGAGGGGACGGACTAAAGTTATACTGTTACACTCAGGTGTATCCTGTTTCCATTGATCATCCTTAAGATGTTTCTAGAACTTGATTAGAGTCCACCTGTGGTAAATTCAATTGATTGGACATGATTTGGAAAGTCACACACCTGTCTATATAAGGTCCCACAGTTGACAGTGCGTTCCAGAGAAAAAACCAAGCTATGAGGTCGAAGGAATTGTCTGTAGAACTCTGAGACAGGATTGTGTCGAGGCACTGATCGGCGGAAGGGTACCAAAACGTTTCTGCAGCATTAAATGTCCCCAAGAACACAGTGGCCTCCATCATTCTTAAATGGAAGAAGTTTGGAACCACCAAGTCTCTTCCTAGAGCTGGCCGACCACCAAACTGAGCAATCGGGAGAAAAGGGCCTTTGTCAGGGAAGTGACCATGAGCCCGATGGTTACTCTGACAGAGCTCCAGAGTTCGTCTATGGAGATGGGAGAACCTTCCAGAAGGACAACCATCTCCGCAGCACTAACGACCCTAAGCACACAGCCAAGACAACACAGACGTGGTTTCAGGACAAATCAAATCAAGTGGTTTCAGGACAAATCAAATCAAATAAAATTTTATTTGTCACATACACATGGTTAGCAGATGTTAATGCGAGTGTAGCGAAATGCTTGTGCTTCTAGTTCCGACAATGCAGTAATAACCAACAAGTAATCTAACTAACAATTCCAAAACTACTGTCTTATACACAGTGTAAGGGGATAAAGAATATGTACATAAGGATATATGAATGAGTGATGGTACAGAGCAGCATAGGCAAGATACAGTAGCTGATATCGAGTACAGTATATACATATGAGATGAGTATGTAAACAAAGTGGCATAGTTAAAGTGGCTAGTGATACATGTATTACATAAGGATGCAGTCAATGATATAGAGTACAGTATATACGTATGCATATGAGATGAATAATGTAGGGTATGTAAACATTATATAAGGTAGCATTGTTTAAAGTGGCTAGTGATATATTTACATCATTACATCAATTCTCACTATTAAAGTGGCTGGAGTTGAGTCAGTGTCAGTGTCAGTGTGTTGGCAGCAGCCACTCAATGTTAGTGGTGGCTGTTTAACAGTCTGATGGCCTTGAGATAGAAGCTGTTTTTCAGTCTCTCGGTCCCAGCTTTGATGCACCTGTACTGACCTCGCCTTCTGGATGATAGCGGGGTGAACAGGCAGTGGCTCGGGTGGTTGATGTCCTTGATGATCTTTATGGCCTTCCTGTAACATCGGGTGGTGTAGGTGTCCTGGAGGGCAGGTAGTTTGTCCCCGGTGATGCGTTGTGCAGACCTCACTACCCTCTGGAGAGCCTTACGGTTGAGGGCGGAGCAGTTGCCATACCAGGCGGTGATACAGCCCGCCAGGATGCTCTTGATTGTGCATCTGTAGAAGTTTGTGAGTGCTTTTGGTGACAAGCCAAATTTCTTCAGCCTCCTGAGGTTGAAGAGGCGCTGCTGCGCCTTCTTCACGATGCTGTCTGTGTGAGTGGACCAATTCAGTTTGTCTGTGATGTGTATGCCGAGGAACTTAAAACTTGCTACCCTCTCCACTACTGTTCCATCGATGTGGATAGGGGGGTGTTCCCTCTGCTGTTTCCTGAAGTCCACAATCATCTCCTTAGTTTTGTTGACGTTGAGTGTGAGGTTATTTTCCTGACACCACACTCCGAGGGCCCTCACCTCCTCCCTGTAGGCCGTCTCGTCGTTGTTGGTAATCAAGCCTACCACTGTTGTGTCGTCCGCAAACTTCTCTGAATGTCCTTGAGTAGTCCAGCCAAAACCCGGACCGATCGAACATCTCTGGAGAGACCTGAAAATAGCTGTGCAGCGACCATCCCCATCCAACCTGACAGAGCTTGAGAGGATCTGCAGAGAAGAATGGGAGAAACTCTCCAAATACAGGTGTGCTAAGCTTGTAGCGTCATACTCAAGAAGACTTGAGGTTATAATCTCTACTAAAGGATCTTTGACAAAGTACTCAGTAAAGGGTCTGAATACTTATGTAAATGTGATATTTCATATTATAAAAAAATATCTATTTTTTACACAAACATCTATAAAACAGTTTTTGCTTTGTCATTATGGGGTATTGTTTATAGATTGATGAGGGGAAAAACGACTTAATCAATTTTAGAATAAGGCTGTAACGTAACAAAATGTGGAATAAGTGAAGGGGTGTGAATACTTTCCAAATGCACCGTATAAAACCAAAACTCAATATTAAAAAAAAACATGATGGACATGATAAGTGATGAAAATGCACTGTCCAAGTCTCAAAACATCAACAAACATACAAATTGGCGCAATGTGAGGTCCGATGGAGGAAGGGACGTTCAGCACACATACTTTCAACTCGAGGACTACCCCCCAGTTGCATTTTCCATTTACTTCATTAGTCGACTCGACCCCCCACCAATAACTGTAGGGGGAAATCAAAAGTGACATTCTCTCAGTTGGACTGGTGGTGCTGCATTGATAAGAACTTGGGGCTAAGGCTTGCGGTGAGGAGAGAGCCTCGTCACTTGTCATGCTGCTCAGTTGCCTGAGAGTGTAGCGAAAAACAGGGGGAAGTGTTAAAGGAGTGCAGAGAGCGAGTGATTGCAGCATTTTTCCCCCGAGGATGAGAGAGACACAACCAAACAGGTTAATGAAACGAGGGGAAATAAAGAGAGAGAGAGAGAGGGATGGAGAGAAGGAGAGAGAAGGAGAGGGGGATGGAGAGAAGGAGAGAGCGAGAGAGAGGGATAGAGAGAAGGAGAGAGAGGGAGAGGGGGATGGAGAGAAGGAGAGAGAGAGAGAGGGGGATGGAGAGAAGGAGAGAGAGGGAGAGGGGGATGGAGAGAAGAGAGAGAGAGAGGGATGGAGAGAAGGAGAGAGAGGGAGAGGGGGATGGAGAGAAGAGAGAGAGAGGGAGGGGGATGGAGAGAAGGAGAGAGAGAGAGATGGGGATGGAGAGAGAGAGAGGGGGATGGAGAGAAGGAGAGAGAGGGAGAGGGGGACGGAGAGAAGGAGAGAGAGAGCGAGAGTGGGAGTGAAATAGAGTTAGAGAGTATTTTCTGTTGTGCTAACAGGCGTGAATGGTGACGTGCGCCCACGGCCGCACAACTGTTTTGCCTGTCTGTCCTCGTCCAGCCAGACAGATACCACTGTGTTAACATCTGTGGAGGTGGGTGGAAATTGGCAGACAGCTTCCCTTCCTCACTCCCTCTCTGCTTTCCTTGTTGTCTGAGTTCTATCAGAACATCACGGCAGGAGGGCCCAGAGACACTTTCCATCTGACGTGGAGGACTTGGAGGACTGGGAGGCGGGCAGGGACACATCAGAGAGACGTTGACGGCAAAAACGTGGTCTTCAGACATGCTGTGTTTACCAAGCCTTTCAAATATCACTGACAGGATGCACGCAAATATTTCAAATACCTCATTCCAAATGCATGTCAATTAAATTGAATGAATACTACCCATCCCTGCAGGAAAATGCAGCTTGAAATTAAAGAAATTGAGAAATAGTGTTTGTATCTGCTGAAATGGAGGGGTCACTTTCTCCTCCGTTTTTATTGCTTTCGGTTGTTCTGACTGACAGTTTGTAATACAAGCTGCAACTTGTGTGTCTGAAATGAGCATATGCTGGTGGACTGTTTTCATAGGTTTTGAATGATTTCGGAAAGCTTTGGCAATGACTTCACGTCAACTTTCAGAATCTTCCCATAGGGTTCTGGTCAAAAGTAGTGCACTATATGGAAATATGGTGCCATTTGGGACGCATCCCAAGGCTTTGAGGTCTGTAATTTCCAGACTTGATTTTCCCAAACTAAAAATATGTCAATCCCTACAAAAATGTCCATTGATTAAAATCCACATAATACTTCACATTTCCTGTTGCTGAAAATTGTCTCAAATTAAGATCATATATCTTGCAACACTTTCATTTACTCTGGTGCAAACACATAACTCTAATCCTGACCCTAACCTAATCATAACCAATAGATTTGCTGGTGCCATTTCCATTCTAGTTTTCCTGATTGAAACACATTATTTCATTTTACTAAGATCCATCAAATCACAGTGGGCATCAATCGATCTTTCCAAACGTTCCTTCACGTCAACAACACTCAAAGGTGGTGGCCATCTTGTGATCCAAGGGTCACCTTCCCTCTACTACAGCCCACCTAGGCTACCGTTAGTATATCTGTAGCACATTCCCTCTTACCTACTTGGTGTGTAACAACAAGTGGCACAGCATTCTAAGGCACTGTATCTCAGTGCAAGAGGCGTCACTACAGACCCTGGTTCGATTCCAGGCTGTATCGCAACTGGCCGTGATTGGGAGTCCCATAGGGTGGCGCACAATCGACCCAGCGTCTCCCGGGTTAGGGGTTGGCCGGGATAGGCCGTCATTGTAAATAAGAATTTGTTCTTAACTGACTTGCCTAGTTAAATAAAGGTTAAAAAAGTAAATGTACTGTGATGGATGCAAACACACACACTAGATATTAATGTATGTAAAGTATTTTGTCTGTAATGTCTTTTTCATTATGTGTCGGACCCCAGTAAGACTAGCTGTAGCCATTGGCGTCGGCTAATGTGGATACTAATACAAATTGAATAAAGGGTGGTCGAGTTTGGTGGCATATTTCTCCAAGGGAGAGGTACTTGAAGAGATTTGTTTGTTTGGCATGTCAATAAAGTACTTTTATGGATCATGGGTTGTCAGAACTAAGTTGTTACCTGTCCCAAACTCCCTGTGATTAACAAGGCATGCCTTGACAGGGCAGTTGCTTTCACGCTGTTTCTCGGAACAGTGCACCCATGTTGATTACCTTTGCCAAAGGGGAGACAGAAGGTGGCTTGGGGAGTAGTGGCGTGATACGTTTCTACACTAACGGAGGAATTCAGCTTGGCATTAAGACATGGAAAATAGATTGGTGAAGTGCTTGATTATGGTTGATCACCTTGTCAGTGAAAAGGAGTATATTTAAACTGCAGTATATTTAGGTACATTCGACAAAGAGGAACAGTTGTAATATATTTTATTGTAATATATTATGTTTGGCTCCCAGAGTCCTTTATGGTTGTTCAGCCTATATTTTGTTCATGACCAGTTAATCGTTTGGACATTCCCCCCAAAAAGTACATTCATCTTCACCCAACACATTATAAAATAGATACATGCGTAAAGAAGTGAGTAATTCAATGTGAGAGAAAGCTAGGGAGATGTGCAAAGTCCCCATGAATCCAGCCAGGAGCGGTTTCAGAAGCAAACCAAGCCGGCCTTGAGGTGATCTGATTTTGTATTCGAACACACTCTCTAATATTCATTTTTAATTACTAACAAAGAACATATTCCATTCCTGTAAACAGAGGTTTGAAAAAATAATGTCTGAACGGACAAATAGGGAAGCCTATCTTGCGGCGGGAGCCGGCTAACTGGGCTTGCGCCACTGATGAGTTTCACACGTGTCAGGAGCTGACAAACTTGAGCTCAGAAGTGACGCTACTTAATTGGTTTTTATCCCGTAATAAACTGTGAGGCCCAGCAGATGTTTGGGATCATCGGTGTCAATAGCTCATTAAAAACTTGGCAGCGATAATAAGATCTATACTTTCCCTGCTTCCAACCCTCCAAACAAGCTCGACTAGAGTGAATGTTCACCAAGGTGTCCCTTAAAAAAAGCAGCACTCCATGCTACCCGCTTTTCCAATGATGTTGTATCAAATGCAATGGAAGCTTACAGAGTTTTAAATATGGGGAGCTGCGTGTGAGTTTTCCTGTTAAATCACTGTGGATTGTTTACCAGGGCAGATTATGAATCAGCATCCCGGGCCCAGAGAGCTTGGAGCGGAGGCTGCATTAAAATACTGGGACTGCCTGACAGAGAATATCCCTCCACAGTCACGCTAAATGCTAAGAAACTCAAGAAATTGAGAGTTTCTCACTTCCTGTGTCTCTTGGTTTTATCCCCTTAGACAGCTGAGTACAAACAGACCTCTGGAAATTAGCTGAGGTGATACAGCCGAGACACACAGATGTAGGGAGGAGAGAGGCAAGCAGGCAACGTCTCAATTAATACATTTTAAAATGTATCCTTTATTTAACGAGGCAAGTCAGTTAAGAACAAATTCTTATTTACAATGACGGCCTCGGAACAGTGGGTTAACTGCCTTGGCCAGGACGACAGATTTTTACCTTGTCAGCTCGGGATTCAATCTAGCAACCTTTCAGTTACCGGCCCAACGCTCAAACTACTAGGCTACCTGCCACCCCTTTAACCAAGGGATTGATGTGGGAGTGGCAAACTGGCACATGTGGGGGTAGTATAAGAATCTCACTCAATAAGGGGCAGAGTAAAAGTCAATGAAGAAAACACAGAACAATCTGGCTAATAGAGCACTTAAAGTAAAGTGTACTTTGGGCTGTTGATTTCCCTACCAGCCACCTGCTGGAGTCACACAGCTTTATATATTGGAGAGAAGCAGGAAGAGTGGAAAGAAATCTGGTCAAATCTCCTAAATGTCTACCAAACATTCTCTTCCTGAGCTCATTAAAAGTGTATCGCCTTTGGTTTCCAATGTCCAAAGGCGAAAGCAGATTGAAGTGGTAAACGAAAGAGCCACACGGTATGTGAAGGACAAAACCCAGGTACAGCTTTCGTTCAGACAGAAATCACTCCTTTTCTTACTCAATCATTCCAGAGAGTTATGAAGAAGTGTGGAGATGCCCAGAGAGCTTGGAGCGGAGGCTGCATTAAAATACTGGGACTACCTGACAGAGAATATCATTCCAGAGAGTTATGAAGTGTGGAGATGGGTGAATAACGTTACACTCCAGCACAATAACACTAACTAAAACACTAACTAACTAATAACACTCTCCCACTCCCAAAAGAGCGTCATGGGGGTAGTTGACTCCAATTTAAAAGCTTATGAACAGCAAGGGACACTGACCGCCCCCCCTATTCGCCCTGGCAGATAGCAGGCGACTCTTACACAGGCCCTTCTGTTGCCTACACAGCAATGGGACGGTGCCCGGCATTCGCCGCGCAAAGAACCTCTCCCAAATCTGCCAGCTGCACAATGACAAACAAGAGTGATGGGGCCTCACTTCTCCTAACTAGGAGGAGTGGAGGAGAAAAGAATAGGGGAGGAAAATAACTAGTCTCCGGCAACGGCACCACGCTAACAACGGTCATTGGAAGCCAACGGCACACCTGCAGCGAATGCTTGTCTCACGCAATCAACGGGTGGACAATTACGCGTTAATAAAGACGGTGTGGAGGTTACAAGGGGGAAAGTCCCTCGTCGGGACAACTCATCTGTTTTGAATGGCATCCTTTTGTATGTTTACTTAATTGTGTTCATTTTCGTTGCAGGGAGAGACTGACACTGGGATCCCTCTGTAAATTAGCCACCTTTTCTGGACTAAATCAATGCCATCTGCACTAATTATGCAATTGGTAGTTATTCAACCAGAAAGATGAAGAGGAGCTCTCTCTTCCATATGGAAGGCTGATATTTCTATACATTTGCGTGTCTGCAGATGGGCGTGATTATGGGTGTCACAGTAGCCAATAGCCACCTCTGATCTAATAGTCTACCATTGATCTCAGGTTATCTGCCTTGTAAATTGAAGCGCCAGCCGACCCCTAACCAGGAGGAAATATTGGCCCCCAGAATCTAATGAAAGAGCACAAGACCCTGGTTAAGAATGGGGGTTGGAGGAGGGTGTCAAGATGAGATAATTTATGGCTTCATTATAATGGCTGGCTGATGATATTGGTTCTGGCTGTGGCAGGACGGCACATGTTGTTTCCCTACAGCTGCTGTGCTGTAGATTGTCTCCAGTTAGGCTTCCCGATCGTGAGTTACATCTGATGCTGCTTTACCTTGCTTGGTTGCCTCTAGATAGTAAACAACTGTAAAACACGTGTTGTTGCCTGGCCGGGAATAAAGATATGTTTTCTTATACTAGGTTATGGTGTGCGGCGAAAGGTTGCTGGTTTGAATCCCAGTGCCGGCAAGGTGGAAAAATCTGCTATTCTGCACTTGAGCAGGGCAGTTAACCCCCAACAACTGCTCCCTATGAGCCGTGGACATCGATTTAGGCAGCCCCTCGCAACTCTCTGATTAAATGCGGAAGACACATTTCGGTTGAATGCATTCAGTTGTGCAACTGACTAGTAATCCCCCTTTCCCTTAATAGGAAACGGTGTCTCTTCATTTGCGACAATATTTTTCGTTATGTTCTTCCTTTTCCAAGCCAGCGTGTAGATAGGTTGAAGACAAAAAAGGTTACTGTAAAGGGTCCGATACATTGGTTCAGCTTTGGCTGTGTGTCTCCTTACAGGGGGAATTAATTCTGTACCGGCCTCACAACAATATGACTTCCAGCTTGACTCAGGTCGGGTGTTGGCGGTTGAGATAAACACAAAAAAGCACGTACTCCAGACCAGTTTAGGGGAGTGTCTCGTCCATAGTATGTTGATGTTGACGCCAGGGGCAGGAGGAGGAAACCCCCGGAAGCATCGCAGGAGGAAGGGGAGGAAATATAGAGAGCTGAGAGAAGAACTAGAGAGACATGCCGCCGGGCAACGGGGCAATAAAAGCCAGAGCTAGTAAAGGAAGGGGGTCCTCTTTATTGGGTTAGGGACGCCTCTGTAAACTGGTTGCTAAATCTCATTCGACTGCAGGGCCCCACCAATTTTCCTTTACCGACGGGCCGCTTGAAGAAATGGGTACCGGGGAATGCATCCTTTCTCCCGGTAACCAAGTTAGTGTCAACTGCCCTGCCGTTGCTCTCCATCACTTAGCTTCACAATAGTCGGGGAAACAAACGTATTAGAGGGATGGGGGCCGGGGTTATATCAGTTCTGCCTGTCAACTAAGGGGAGACAGGGTGGGATGGGGCGGGATGCTGAGGCTTCTTGACTTACTGTACGTGAGCTTGATGATGGAAGGGGGGAAAAGTATATTACACATTTCCAGACCACTCCAACCTAGAGGATATTGAGGCCCCCACTGAGCATACTAGGACGGTAATAACTTAAATGGATTTCCTATTGTAATTTCCCCTGACAGGAAAGTGCATTATAGTGAAAATGTGTAGTATCAGTGTGGTTAATACTTGAAATAAAAACTTGTTTACTACAAAAGCCCTGAATATGTCACACATGCATTTTTCAATGTTGGCCACTGTTGAGATTAAACGCAGGTATTGTCGTACACCCAATTTTTCTAAATACAATACATGTTTAACAAGTGCGATAAAAAGGTGGAGACAAGTCGACGCATAATCTTTCACAAGCCCTGTTGTTTTACCGTGTTCGTCATTAACACCACCTCCTGCTCTTCCATTGTAAATAACATCCATTCAGCGATTTGTTCCTATGTCAGTCAACAAGTCCTTTTTTCAGTCCATTAATGCCCTCAAAATAGCAGCCAAATAATTTATCCTGCAAGCTTAGTACGATTTGGTAAGCGATATCTGCCGAGTCAATTTGCCGGATGGAAAATGACCAGATTAGATGGGAATGTCCTGCAAGAGAGGAATGTCATTGGAATCAATGGTATTGAACCGTGTTCAGATAATGCTGTCAGGAGAGGGGGATAGAGAGAGAGAGAGATGAATAGAGAGAGAGAGGGTGCTGGGAGGTAGGTACCATACACACGTAGAGTATGTAGTCATAAGAGAGGGGGAGAGATAAAGACAGAGAGAGCACTGAATCGAGAGGTATGTACCATAGACATAGAGGATGTAGTCGTCATACGACTCGCCCACTGAGTTGGCAGCGAAGCAGCGGTAGGTGCCGTTGTAGGTCTTGTTGAGGTTCTCGATGTACAGGTCCGGGCCGGTGATGAGGGCGTGTGAGGGAAGGTCGTCGTCCACCTTCACCCAGTTGATCTGCTGGGGACTAGAGAGAGAGAGAGACACACAGAGAGAGAGAGAGAGAGAGAGAGAGAGAGACAGACAGACAGACAGACAGACAGACAGACAGACAGACAGACAGACAGACAGACAGACAGACAGACAGACAGAC
Organism: Oncorhynchus tshawytscha; assembly: GCF_018296145.1. Lineage (NCBI taxonomy): Eukaryota > Metazoa > Chordata > Actinopteri > Salmoniformes > Salmonidae > Oncorhynchus > Oncorhynchus tshawytscha. Next base: position 41,526,180 of record NC_056437.1, on the reverse strand, counting down.
AGAGCGATACAGAGAGAGAGACAGAGAGAGAGAGACAGACAGACAGACAGACAGACAGACAGACAGACAGACAGACAGACAGACAGACAGACAGACAGACAGACAGAGGGACAGACAGAGAGAGACAGAGAGAGAGACAGAGACAGACAGACAGAGAGAGGACAGCAATATCACTCAGTGATGAAATAATACGCATTTGGACTTTTGGGACTGGTCTATTGGCTACACTGGAAAAAGAGGAGACAGTAGTGTCACTAGTCACGTGCATTGTTTTCCCCTAGACTTGGATGTTGAATACATATTATGTCCAATTTTTTTATTTTTATAATGGGATTATTTAATTGGTTCCTTTGTACTTCCTTTTTTTATGGCACATCTGATAGGGTGTATCCTTTAGGATAAACATAAACACACCCAATGAGATTCTTTCACCTTGCCAAACTATACTGAACAAAAATATAAACGCAACATGTAAAGTATTTGTCCCATGTTAGATTGGGTTGAAAAAAAAGATCCCAGAAATGTTCCATATGCACAAAAAGCTTATTTCTCTCAAATTATGTGCACAAATGTGTTTACATCCCTGTTAGTGAGCATTTTCCTTTGCCAAGATAATCCATCCACCTGACAAGTGTGGCATATCAAGAAGCTGGTTAAACAGCACGATCATTACACTGGTGCACCTTGTGCTGGGGACAATAAACTGCCACAAAAATGTGCAGTTTTGTCACACAACACAATGCTATCGATGTCTCAAGTTTTAAGGGAGTGAGCAATTGACATGCTGACTGCAGGAATGTCCACCAGAGCTGTTGCCAGATAATGTAATGTTAATGTCTCTCCCATAAGCTGCCTCCAATTTCATTTTAGATAATATGGTAGTTCGTCCAACCGGCCTCACAACCGCAGACCACGTGTAACCATGCCAGCCTAGGACATCCACATCTGACTTCTTCACCTGAGGGATCGTCTGAGACCAGCCAACTGGACAGCTGATGAAACTGAGGAGTATTTCTGTCTGTAATAAAGCCCTTTTGTGGGAAAAAACTAATTCTGATTGGTTGGGCCTAGCTCCCAAGTGGGTGGGCCTTTGCCCTCCCAGGTCCACCCATTGCTGTGCCCCTGTCCAGTCATGTGAAATCCATAGATCAGGGCTTAATGACTTTATTTAAATTAACTGATTTCCTTATACGAACTTGAAATTGTTGCATTTATATTTTTGTTCAGTATATTTGTGTGTGTGTGTGTGTGTTCATAGCTGTGTGTGTGTGTGTGTGTGTTGAACTGTGTGAGCTATTAGTTGGGTAGCCTTTTATCTTCCTGGCCTCTCGACGTGGTTAACTACATTACCCAGCCATATTTGTTCCCTAGCTACCTTGGCAGGAAGCTTACATGAAGTGCTGGATCTGGATCCCATTTCTTTGACGATGAGTTATGTGAGAAGAACCAGACGGCACAGAGGGGAAAAAAACAAAGCACCTCTTAGCTCTGTTCTGCTCTCACAACCTTCAATGGCTGGTTTGCTAGCTAGCTAGCGCACCGTTATTTCCCTTGAGTGGGCGCCGAGGCCTCTCCCTTGTTGTTCTGTTTTTGTGTTGCCGTTTAAACTTGTTCCCTTCTTTTGAAAAAACTTTTGGGGGGGAGAATGAGGGAGGGAGGGAGAGAGAGAAAAGGGAGGAAGAGAGAGAGTAAGGGAGAGAAATATGAAAAAAAAGCACTAAGCCACGAAACAAAAGAGCAGTTTGAGCTCAATAACAGTTGATCTCCCGCCTTTGTGGCTTGGTGAAAAAACAACATTTGATGGCGAAGGCAGCGGGCGGCTCGAGAAAGCAAATCAGAATCCCTCGTCAGGGCGAGAATCTTAGGTAGCCGGAATCAGAGGTTAAATATACACACACAGCGTCGGCCGCTTCTGCTGCGCTCCCGATACGGAGTAAGGAGAAATGACCTAGAAGAAGTGGTTTACTGAGGAAGTGGGGATGACACAAGAGAGATAGAGACTGTGGGGGAATGGAGAGAGGGAGGATGGGCGGCTAGAATACAAATGGACACACACGGCCAGAGCCCGCCACTATCTGGCCGCAGTAATGAGTGCAGAGAACTCTCACGGGCTCTAATGAAAATGACTTCCAATTCTCTGGCCCACTGTATTGATTGTATTTTCATCTTTATTAAATGAATACGGGTGAGAGTCGCCTTGTCCCTCCCTGCTGAGAGCAAAACTTGAAGGGGGAAAGGGAGGGAGGTGTGCATGTGTGTGTGTGTAGTCTGTATCTGTCGAAATGTGGAAATGTTAGAGGTCTCCTCCTTCACAATTATTGTGCCTCGGGACTAGAGGATGGGTAATGATGTAATGTCTTCACAGGGATCATACGTCTGACAGCATCATGTAATGACCGTTTGTGTTCCGCAGCGAACCGCTGCAGCCGGCATCACGTTTCCACTACGACCGGCCACCGCTTGCTCCCTGAGCTACGGGCGGGCGTTTCAGTCTCTGCATGTGTCCGTCTTCAACGCATTTACAAGCCCACAACCACACTGTGCTACACCTGGAGCATGTGTAGTATGCTAATAACAGAGGTTGTGAGCTAACAGGAAGAGGGGAGGGGGAGCAGTTTCCCCTTTGGAGGCATATGAAAAGTACATTCAACCTACTCCGTACCAGCCATAAATATTCATACACGTACATTAGTAAGCCCGTGGAGGTGTGTGAAGGTGTCGATGTGTAAAACGTGTGTGCGTCTTACTGGGGTTTGCCTTTGGCCTGGCACGACAGCTCCATGTTCTGTCCTTCCCTTGGCAGCCCGTCAGGAAACTCCACCACGATCTTCACCTCTGGTTTATCTGTGGAAGGAGAGGAAGGGGAAGAGAGAGAGAGAGAGGTAGGGAGAGACAGTGCGTCAATGTAATATGCAAGTCATTAGTGCCATTACAAGTTTATCAAGTAGGTAGGCTCTAGTCTACTTAATGTTTCTTCATTCCAAGTTGATGCAGGCTACGCAATGTCAAATGTAAGGACGTGTGGTTGGGAGGTTCACAAAACAAATGTTAAAAAATTTGGAGCAAAATATATGAATATTGTATAAAAAAAGACAGTTCTAAAGCTTCAGGTACAAACTCAGCGTTTGTATTGTAGTTTGGTAAATCTTTGTTTGAAACCATATTTTTATCTATCAACACGTTGCTATTATTTGGGCTCCCGAGTGGTGCAGTGGTCTAAGGCGCTGTATCTCAGTGCTAGAGGTGTCACTACAGACATCCTGTTTCGAATCCAGGCCGTATCGCAACCGGCTGTGATTGGGAGTCCCATAGGGCGGCACACATTTGTCCCAGCGTCGTCCGGGTTAGGGTTTGGCCGGTGTAGGCCGTCATTGTAAATAAGAATTTGTTCCTAACTGACTTTCCTAGTTAAATAAACTGAAATAAAAATGATCTATGCAATGCTAAGGTCCTTCAGAGTTTGGGCCTCACTAAGTACCAGTGGAGGCTGGTGGATGGGAAAATCGGAGGATCGGCTCCTTTCTATCCATTACAATGACACCATCCAATGATATCTCCCTCCAGTAGCCTACACACAACCCCCTGAAAAACGGCCACATTCTCCTACTGTATCCTCCTATCTTCACAGCAGCACACTGTCCACTTCCAACAGATGCTCCAAGCTTTTCCTCTCTCCTCTGCGGTGTGCAGTTTGTCAACAGTCCATGGGACCGACAGCAGGCTACAGCTACACCATTGACCTTTCTGGTCTATCAGTAACAACCTTTAGCTCGTCCATTAACATGACTGGCCGTCATACGCAGACTGCAGAATGGACAGGTTTGGCCAGGTTCTACTCCCCACCACCCGGTGATAGACAACGGGTAAAGGGATGGCTTTGATGCAGATGTGTCGTCCATAGCTGTTTTTACAACATTTGCTGTAAAATTAAACAGGCCTGTGGCATGTTGCCTACGGGGGAGTTGGAGGGATTGTGAAGGGACTGTTTGAGGCGAGGTTGTCATTATTGTACGCAACCTAGACGATTTGACAGATTCTGGCCTTCAGGTTGCGGTAGTGTGTGAAGGAGTGTCCCACAGCGAACCTATACTGTTTCTTTTTAACTGTTGGTTAGTCGTCCAGTCGATATCGATTGGTTTATTTAGAGATGTTCTTTTGCAGGGTGAAATTGGTTGAAATTAAATAAGTCCCTCCGGGACTTTAGCCACAGTTGCCGTAATGTTTATGAACTTCCAACACTATCTGCCGTCCTTGCAGTATCTGGGGAAGGCAACGAGATGAAAGAGAAAATAAAGCTGCCTCGCTAACAAGACGTCTGGACCTCAAAGACGCTTTGGACGCTTTATGTAAGAAAGCCATAAATGTCCTCTCAACAACATTTAAGACAGAAACAGGGTTATAAAAGTGGGTAAATCAGTCGGGGCTGCCTTTTAATGTTGCCTTACAGTAAGTTAACACTAATAAGGCCCCCCTTTGCTCCCTTTGGCAGAACTCCAACACGCCTGCCGTGTTCAGAAGAAAGAGCAGCCTCTGTATTATGTACAGAGCTAATGAGAGCAAGGGGGAGAAAGAACAGAGAGATAGAGGGAGAGAAGAGGAAGGGAGAGAAGGAAAAGAAAGAGAGACAGACAGGGAGAGAGCGAGTGAGAGAGAGACAGAGAGCGACACTGAGAGGGGGAAGAAAGAGAGAGGTGGAAGTGAAAGAGAGAAAGGGAAGAGAGAGAGAGAGACGAAAGGGAATAGAAAGAGGCAAGCGAGAGCGGTGGGTGGTGGGGCGATAGAGAAAGAGAGAAAAGAGAGGCAATTTGAATTTGAGGCAGAGTGAATGGAAAAGATGGGAGAGAAGGAAGAGAGAAAGAAAGAGAAGGAAGAGAGAGAAAGTCAAAGAAAGCACACCATTACCTCCCTTTCATTAACAGTGCCCTGGCAACAACGGCTGGCGTGGACCACGAGAATAAAACACACACAGTATGGCTAATGCACTCCTGCTGGGTGTTGTGTTAATATGACCATCATTATCATCACATTCATCATCATCATCAGGTTGTAATGCAACAAAATAGGAAAAAACGCCAAGGGGGATGAATACTTTTGCAAGGCACTGTACCCTTAAGAGCGGCAGTTCGGGGCATGTTATTAGGGCTAAACTAAGCATAGTTTGCAAATGTATCCAAAACACCAGTCTCAACGTCAACAATGACCTGTGTAGGGTGTCGTCTTTCGGATGGGACGTTAAACGGGAGTCCTGACTCTCTGGTGTCATTAAAGATCCCATGGCACTTATCGTAAGAGTAGGGGTGTCCTGGCTAAATTCCCAATCTGGCCCTCAAACCATCATGGTCACCTAATAATCCCCAGTTTACAATTGGCTCATTCATCCCCCTCCTCTCTCCTGTAACTATTACCCAGGTCGTTGCTGTAAATGAGAATGTGTTCTCAGTCAACTTACCCCTATAAAATAATAAAAAAATAAAATAAATAAAAAATAAATGAAGAGGCGACTCTGGGATGCTGGCCTCTGTCCAGTGTTCTTTTGCCTATTTTAATCTTTTTTTTTTATTGGCCAGTCTGAGATATAGCTTTTTCGTTGCAACTGCCTAGAAGGCCAGCATCCTGGAATCGACTCTTCACTGTTGACGTTGAGACTGGTGTTTTGCGGGTACTATTTAATGAAGCTGCCAGTTGAGGTCTTGTGAGGCGTCTGTTTCTCAAACTAGACACTCTAATGTACCTCGACTAACTGGTGCCCCCGCACATTGACTCTGTACCGGAACCCCCTGTATATAGCCTCGCTACTGTTACTTTATTGCTGTGCCTAAATGATTTGTTATATTTCTCTTTTTCTTTCTTCTTAAAACTGCATTGTTGGTTAAGGGCTTGTAAGTAAGCATTTCACTGTTGTATTTGACGCATGTGACAAATAAAGTTTGATTTGTGTCCAAACCTTTGACTGGTATCATATGTAAATGAGATATTTCTGTATTTCATTATCAATAAATTTGCAATAATTTGATTTGATTTGCACAAAGCGAGGTCCATACAGAAATGGTTTGTCAAGGTCGCTGTGGAAGAACCTGACTGGCCTGCACAGAGCCTGACCTCCTGACCTTTTGGTCATGTAGTGGATTTGCCTATTCTGCTCAGTGTTTGACCTGTTGATGGGTTCATTTCCCGAGGAGTATTCGGTACTTTCACTAAGACTGATGTTCTTGTCCCCAGGGCTCCTGTAGTTGAAGTTGCTGTACTTGCAGATCACTAAATATGTTAACAGCGGAGATCCACTGTCCGGTCAACACACAGCAATCTGCAGGCCATCCATCTGTCCAAATTACAGCCCTGGCAGAGGCTGTGCCACTGTCTGGCACCATTTACATTTTACTCATTTAGCAGAAGCTCTTATTCAGAGCGACTTACAGGCTCGATTAGGATTTAGTACCTTGTTCAAGGGCACCTCAACAGATTTTTCATCTAGTCGGCTAGGGGATTTGAACCAACAGCCCTTTCGGGTTACTGGCCCAACATTCTTAACCACTAGGATAACTGCCGGCTACCTGCCACTATGTTGGTTGGACAGGCATGTACTGTTTTTAATAGAAATAACTTTGTTTAGGCTTGTATGCTTCTACACTGCACTCTCCCAAAGGTTCTTGAAACCACGTTGCTCTTTTGTGGTGTGTGGATTAAAATGAAACCATTACATGCAATGCAGAGGGTTGGTACTGATAAAAGACACTACAGTACATCCCTCAATTGTCCTCTCACTGCAGTGTAATATCTCCTGTCCTTGTCATCTTCAAAATGTCATCATGAAACTAGAGGTTTAGTGTTTTGATGGCTAAGGTACCAGTGTCTGTCTCGGAGTTGTACCATCTTAAACTCGCTAGACACCGGTGACTTCCTGGTATTACCACTTGGGGAAAATGAGAGCGTCTGTATCGTCCAGGGAGACGACCATTATCATTATGCTAATATAATTATTTGCCTTATTATCTGCGTCCCCCAGCAGCACTCAAGCCTCGGACATCCATCTGCCATGGAAAGCTGAACTAGTGACCCCGTGGAGGAGGGGGAGGGGGCAACAGAGCAGTAGGGTAACCCTGCTTACCTTGCCCAGCAAGCCATCAATATTATTACTGGGCTTATTTAATATCCCTGGCCATGTTTTTTCTATTTTCTATGTGCACTCAATGATTTTAACATTGATTGCTTTTGCCTGCCCCGACAGCCAGGCAAGGCGAAGTGTCTGGTGAGAGCGCACAAGTCGGACCGTGAAATGAGAACGTGTAGAATTTGGGCTGCTGGCTGGCTCACCTTGGGAGGAGAATTTCAAGAATTTGGAATGATAGTTCATTATCACATTATTTTGTAGTAGTCACTAAAATGTAAAATCCAATTGCCGCCATATTGGTGGGACCATGTGAAATCGTGTAACATCGAACCGTATCCGCTCTTCCCTTTCCATATTTATCCAGCGCAATATGAATAAGTACTTGTGCGAGCGTGACAGTAGGGGCAGCCCAACCAGGCTCTGCAGAAGCAGTTGGAGTAGGGCTCACGTAGTGGAATTTGCTGTACTTGCAGATCACTAAATATTTCAACAGCGGAGCTCAACCAGGCTGCTCCACTGCCCAGCCTTTTCGGTCAACACACAGCAATCTGCAGGCCGTCCAGGAGTCCAAATTACAGCCCTGGCAGAGGCTGTGCCACTCTGACTGGGTGATGGGTGTGGCGCAACATTGGTCGGACAGGCATGTACCCGTTTTACAAGAGAGAACTTTGTTTCAGGCTTGGGATGTGTTAGTTTCTACACTGCACTCTCACAAAAGTTATTGAAACTACTTTGCTCGAATCTTGTGGTATGTGGATTAAAATGAAACCATTACATGCAATGCAGAGGGTTGGTACTGATAAAAGACACTACAGTACATCCCTCAATTGTCTTCTCACTGCAGTGTAATATCTCCTGTCCTTGTCATCTTCAAAATGTCATCATGAAACTAGAGGTTTAGTGTTTTGATGGCTACAGTACCAGTGTCTGTCTCGGAGTTGTACCATCTTAAACTCGCTAGACACACACACGCTCCGGTGACTTCCTGGTATTACCACTTGGGGAAAATGAGAGCGTCTGTATCGTCCAGGGAGACGACCATTATCATTATGCTAATATAATTATTTGCTTTATTATCTGCGTCCCCCAGCAGCACTCAAGCCTTGGACATCCATCTGCCATGGAAAGCTGAACTAGTGACCCCGTGGAGGAGGAGGGGGGGGGGGCAACAGAGCAGTAGGGTAACCCTGCTTACCTTGCCCAGCAAGCCATCAATATTATTACTGGACTTATTTAATATCCCTGGCCATGTTTTTTCTATTTTCTATGGCAGAAAGAAGTCTATTAGGCCAGCCTGTGCACTCAATACCTTCAACATTGATTGCTTTTGCCTGCCCCAACAGCATGGCGAGGCGATGTTTCTGATGAGAGCGCGCAAGGCGGACTGTGGAATGAGAACGGCTAGAATTTGGGCTGCTGGCTGGCTCACCGTGGAGGAGAATTTTAAGAATTTGGAATGATAGTTCATTATCACACAATTCTTTTTGTATTTGCTAAAATTTCAAATTCAATTGCCACCATATTGGTAGTTCAATGTGAAACATCCTCTCTTCCCCTTCCATATCTATCCAGCGCAATGTGAAAAAAGTACTCGAACGTGACAGCAGGGGCAGCCCAATCAAGCTCTGCAGAAGCAGTTGAGAGGGGCAGCCTAGAGAACCAGTCTGCTACTGTAATGGGAGAGCGGCCAAATGTCACGACGAGGCACATGAGCCCGTCTCTTCCAAGGAAGAGTCAGATGGAGCATCCTTGTTTATTTTGTATGTCAAGTTTTGGAAGGAAAGGCAAGAGAAAATACCGTTACCCTTTTATGTAGATAATGGTATCTGAAGCCTAGGTCTTCAGCCCAAAGGCCAAGTCAAGCACTTCAAGCACTTCAGGGCCTTACCCATTGTATTATAATGCCACTACTGCATATTAAACATAGGCAAAACATTAAGTTGGTTGATTTTAGTTCCTGAAATGCAGTCTGAAGGCCTTTGTCTGCCATCTCAGGTTGGACAAAGGCCTCTGAGAAAAAGGGGCAAACTTGTGTTGGGTGCAAAAAATGATGGATAGACAAAGTTCAGTCAACATATGTGGAACAACAAAATCTAAAACAATTTCCCTCAATCAGTAGAAAACATGTATGTCACCCATGCTCTCCATACATTTCCGTATCATATGTGCAAGGAATATTTCTGTAAAAATAGACAGGGTTTGAGTGTTGGCCCATACTCACAGTGAACCACAAGGTACGTCTGGGCCTGGACGTCTTTGACGGCTGGGTGATCCACAATGCACACCACGGGCACACCGTCATCCTCTTTGGTGACGGTGAACGTCAGCTGGCTGGTCACGGTGAACATGGTGTCGTACATCTCCTCTACCTTCGACTTACCTGGGAGGGAAAATGAAGACAGACACATTTAAAGGTCCACTGTGTGTTATTTACAGCCATTTTCTATCATAATTTTGTTGTTTTTGGAATTAAGTAGTGGGTCGTTTAACACAGACCACAGTATTTTATGGCACCTGATGAAGACCTGAGTGGTTGAAACGTTGTCACCAATAAACCACATGCGAGCATAGATTGCAGTGTGCAGAGTTTCTTTACATTGTTTTATCGTATGACGATATATGGCACCTGGCTTTAGAAGCTTCTGATAGGCTAATTGACATCATTTGAGTCAATTGGAGGTGTAGCTGTGGATGTATTTCAAGGCCTACCTTCAAACTCAGTGCCTCTTTGCTTGACATCATGGGAAAATCAAAAGAAATCAGAAAAAAATTGTGGTCCTCCACAAGTCTGGTTCATCCTTGGGAGCAATTTCCAAATGCCTGAAGGTACCACATTCATCTGTACAAACAATAGTACACAAGTATAAACACCATGGGACCACGCAGACGTCATACCCCTCAGGAAGGAGACGCATTCTGTCTCCTAGAGATGAAGGTACTTTGGTACGAAAAGTGCAAATCAATCCCAGAATAACAGCAAAGGATCCTTGTGAAGATGCTGGAGCAAACAGGTACAAAAGTATCTATATTCAGAGTAAAACGAGTCCTATATGGACATAACCTGAAAGGCCGCTCAGCAAGGAAGAAGGCACTGCTCCAAAACCGCCATAGAAAAGCCAGACTATGGTTTGCAACTCCACATGGGGACAAAGATCATACTTTTTGGAGAAATGTCCTCTGGTCTGATGAAACAAAAATAGAACTGTTTGGACATACTGACCATCGTTATGTTTGGAGGAAAAAGGCGGGAGGCCATCCCAACCGTGAAGCACGAGGGTGGCAGCGTCATGTTGTGGGGTTGATTTGTTGCAGGGGGACTGGTGTACTTCACAAAATAGATGTGGATATATTGAAGCAACATCTCAAGACATCAGTCAGGAAGTTAAAGCTTGGTCACAAATGGGTCTTCCAAATGGACAATGACCCCAAGCATACTTCCAAAGTTGTATTTGGCTAAGGTGTATGTAAACTTCCATAAACTGTACCTGTGACACATTTTCCTATAGGGAAGAAAAATACCATACAAGACTGTAAGGACCTACTATAACGCAATCTAGCTATATACGTTTTCTCTTCATAAGGACACCACATGGTATTTGGTACTTTTTGTGGAACTACACATCTCTGAACGTACCTGAAAACAAAACATATTTTTTTCCCCCTATGAAAAGCTTGTATTATGTAACCAACCACATGCAATTGGGAGTGGAATATGTTTAATTTGTAACGAAATGGTAACAAAGGGATACTGTTGTACTCAAGGCTACGTGGGAAGACTAGTAATAACTTAGCGTAAGGGAGAGGCGTCCATTGTGGGTCTCTGAATGGAGCGGCTCTGTGAAAGTGACCTTGTACAGTACAAGTAGTGGAGAGAGGGAGACGTCCTTGAGAATGGTCAATGGAAGGAGAATCAGCTGGAAATGTCTTGCTGTTGAGGGCTTTTGTGAGTCACTCAATGGCTGCTGTGTTGGATGGGACAGTGTTGTATTTAGGGATTTTGACCCAAAGTAACCCCTGCCAACAGTACACAGTGAGGTGTGAAGCAAGCCTACACACATACCTTGTTCTGATGAGTAACTGTGGTGCTACACAATACAGACAACACACTATCCACACACTGAATAGGCTAACTGCGCCCCACAACTGCACAAAGAGCAGAGAGGGAGGGAGAGTGGGCAGGGATGTGTACCTTTCCCCATTGTCCCATTTTGTAACAATATTTGGAAGCATGAGTGTATTTTGGTCTTGTCAATAAATGAAATAGATTTAAATTGGATTGAGAGATGGGGAGGTTGACGAGGGAGAGAGAGAGGGATAGAGAATGAGTGTGAATGAACAAGGGACAGGAGAGAAAGGGGGGTTGAGAGAGAGATGGGCCCATAAGGGGTGTGTGTTTTGTCTTGTCCTGTACTCAATGTCCATGACTGCGTGGCCACCCACGACAGCCTACAAGGAGGAGGTCAGAAACTGGCAGTGTGGTACTAGGACAACAACTTCTCCCTCAACGTCAGTAAGACCAAGGAGCTGATTGTGGACTGCACGAAAGGGGGGGGGGGGTTTGTGAGCACGCCCCCACCCACACCGACTGGGCTGTAGTGTAGCGGGTAGAGAGCTTTAAGTTTCTCAGTGTCCAAATCACTAAGGACTTCAAATGTTCCATACACAAGCACACAGTTGTGAAGAAGAATCTTGAAAAGATTTGGAATGGGCCTTCAAATCCACAAAAATGTATACAGATGCACTATTGAGAGCATCTTGACAGGCTGCATCACTGCTTGGTATGGCAACAGCACCGCCTACAGAGGGTGGTGCGGACAGCCCAGTACAGCACTGGGGCCGAGCTCCCTGCCATCCAGGACCTCTACACTCAGTGGCAAGTTTATTAGGTACCGCGTCGGACCTTTGCCTCCAGAACAGCCTGAATTCTGGACAAGAGGAATACCTATGTGAGAATGCTGTTCATCGACTACAGCTCGGCATTCGACACCATAGTACCCTCCAAGCTCGTCATCAAGCTCGAGACCCTGGGTCTCGACCCCACCATGTGCAACTGGGTACTGGACTTCCTGACGGGCCGCCCCCAGGTGGTGAGGGTAGGCAACAACATCTCCTCCCCGCTGATCCTCAACACTGGGGCCCCACAAGGGTGCGTTCACTGAGCCTTCTCCTGTACTCCCTGTTCACCCACGACTGCGTGGCACACGCACGCCTCCAACTCAATCATCAAGTTTGCGGACGACACAACAGTGGTAGGCTTGATTACCAACAACGACGAGACGGCCTACAGGGAGGAGGTGAGGGCCCTCGGAGTGTGGTGTCAGGAAAATAACCTCACACTCAACGTCAACAAAACTAAGGAGATGATTGTGGACTTCAGGAAACAGCAGAGGGAACACCCCCCTATCCACATCGATGGAACAGTAGTGGAGAGGGTAGCAAGTTTTAAGTTCCTCGGCATACACATCACAGACAAACTGAATTGGTCCACTCACACAGACAGCATCGTGAAGAAGGCGCAGCAACGCCTCTTCAACCTCAGGAGGCTGAAGAAATTCGGCTTGTCACCAAAAGCACTCACAAACTTCTACAGATGCACAATCGAGAGCATCCTGGCGGGCTGTATCACCGCCTGGTACGGCAACTGCTCCGCCCTCAACCGTAAGGCTCTCCAGAGGGTAGTGAGGTCTGCACAACGCATCACCGGGGCAAACTACCTGCCCTCCAGGACACCTACACCACCCGATGTTACAGGAAGGCCATAAAGATCATCAAGGACATCAACCACCCGAGCCACTGCCTGTTCACCCCGCTATCATCCAGAAGGCGAGGTCAGTACAGGTGCATCAAAGCTGGGACCGAGAGACTGAAAAACAGCTTCTATCTCAAGGCCATCAGACTGTTAAACAGCCACCACTAACATTGAGTGGCTACTGCCAACACACTGACACTGACTCAACTCCAGCCACTTTAATAATGGGAATTGATGGGAAATGATGTAAATATATCACTAGCCACTTTAAACAATGCTACCTTATATAATGTTACTTACCCTACATTATTCATCTCATATGCATACGTATATACTGTACTCTATATCATCGACTGTATCCTTATGTAATACATGTATCACTAGCCACTTTAACTATGCCACTTTGTTTACATACTCATCTCATATGTATATACTGTACTCGATACCATCTACTGTATCTTGCCTATGCTGCTCTGTACCATCACTCATTCATATATCCTTATGTACATATTCTTTATCCCCTTACACTGTGTATAAGACAGTAGTTTTGGAATTGTTAGTTAGATTACTTGTTGGTTATTACTGCATTGTCGGAACTAGAAGCACAAGCATTTCGCTACACTCGCATTAACATCTGCTAACCATGTGTATGTGACAAATAACTGTCCAGTTTTAGTGATCGCGTGCCCTCTGGAGTTGCATATTTTTTTTTAGCTGATAGGAGTGTAACAGGCTGTGGTCGTCTGCTGCAATAGCCCATCTGTGACAAGGCCCGACGAGATGTGCATTCCGAGATACCGTTCTTCACAGCACTGTTGAACTGCATCGTTATTTGCCTGTTTGTGGCTGGCCTGTTAGCTTGCACAATTCTTGCAATTCTCCTTCGACTTCTCTCATTAATGAGCTGTTTTCAGCCACAGGACTGTTGCTGACTGAACATTTTTTATTTGTGCACCATTCTCTGTAAACCCTGGACACTGTTGTTCATGAAAAGCACAGAAGGCCAGACATTTCTGATACTGGAACAAGCACCCCTGGCACCAATGATCATACCATGCTCAAAGTTGCTTAGGTCACTCGTTTTGCACATTCAAACAATCAACTGAACAGTAACTGAATGCCTTGATGCCTGTCTGCCTGCTTTATATAGCAAGCCATGGCTAAGTGAATTACTGTCTGTAGGAGCTAACCATTTTCGTGAATGGAGTGGTGTACCTAATAAACTGGCAACTGAATGTATACTGAACAAAAATATAAACGCAACATGCAAAGTCTTTCATGAGCTGAAATTAAAGATCCCTGAAATATTCCAAATGCACAAAAATCTTATTTCTCTAAAACGTTGTGCACAAATGTGTTTACATCCCTGTTAGTGAGCATTTCTCCTTTGCCAAGATAATCCATCCACCTGACTGGTGTGGCATATTAAACCTCTTGAAGCTAGGGGGCACTATTTTTATTTTTGGAAAAATAACGTTCCCAAATTAAACTGCCTATTTCTCAGGACCAGATGCTAGAATATGCATATAATTGACAGCTTATGATTGAAAACACTCTAAAGTTTCCAAAACTGTAAAAATATTCTCTGTGAGTATAACAGAACTGATATTACAGGCGAAATCCTGAGAAAAATCCAGTCAAGTGACTCTTATTTTGAAACCCCTGTCTTTCTATGCATCCCTATTGCCTATTGAAAGGGATTTCAACCAGATTCCTTTTTCTGTGGCTTCCCTAAGGTGTATACAGGCCTTTAGACGTAGTTTCAGGCCTTTTATTTTGAAGAAAGAGTGTAAACGTCCATATTGCGTAAGTGGTCTGTTGTTGGCTCTCAGTGTGATTTTTGCGCAAAACAGAGAGGTAGCCATTTTTCCTCCCAGTCCTAGTGAAAAGCCAACTGTTGATATATTATCGAATAGATATTTGAAAAACACCTTGAGGATTGATTATAAAAAACGTTTGCCATGTTTCTGTCGATATTATGGATATAATTTGGAATTTTTGTCTGCGTTGTCGTGACCACTATTTCCGGTGGATTCCTAAGCATAATGCATCAAACTAACGTATTTGGATATAAAAATATCTTTATGGAACAAAAGGAACATTTGCTGTCTAACTGGGAGTCTCGTGAGTGAAAACATCCGAAGCTCATCAAAGGTAAACGATTAATTTGATTGCTTTTCTGATTTTCGTAACCAAGTTACCTGCCACTAGGTCTACATAATGTTTTCCTAGTATATAGATAGACTTACACAAACGCTTGTATTGTTTTCGCTGTAAAGCATCATTTCAAAATCTGAGACGACAGGGTATTTAACAAAAGGCTAAGCTGTGTTTTGCTATATTTCACTTGTGATTTCATGAATATTTTCTAGTAAGATTATTTGACCGTTGCGCTATGCTATTTAGCGTAGTTGATGACAATTATCCCGGATCCGGGATGGGTGGTTCCAAGTTAAGAATCTGATTAAACAGCATGATGATTACAAAGATGCACCTTGTGCTGAGGACAATAAAAGGCCCCAAACATGTGCAGTTTTGTCACACAATATAATGCAGTGATGTCTCAGGTTTTGAGGGAACTTGCAATTGGCATGCTTACTGCAGGATTATCCACCAGAGCTGTTGCCAGAGAATTTAATGTTAACATAAGTTAACATCCTGCTTCCTCAGCTGCGGGATCATCTGAGACCAGCCACCTGAAAAACTGATGAAACTGTGGATTTGCACAACCGAAGAATTTCTCCACAAACTGTCAGAAAGTGTCTCAGCAAAGCTCATCTGCGTGCTCGTCATCCTCAACAGGGTCTTGACCTGACAGCAGTTTGGCGTCGTAACCGACTTCAGTGGGCAAATTCTCACCTTCAATGGCCACTGGCACGCTGGAGATGTATGCTCTTCACGGATGGATCCTGGTTTCAACTGTTACGGGCAGATGGCAGACAGGGTTATATTGGCGAGCGGTTTGCTGTTGTCAACGTTGTGAACAGCGTGCCCCATGGTGACAGTGGGATTATGGTATGGGCAGGCATAAGCTACAGACAATGAACCCAATTGCATTTTATTTATGGCAATTTGCACAGAGATACCGTGATGAGATCCTGAGGCCCATTGTCGTGCCATTCATCCGCCATTGCGCATGTTTGGAATGCTCTGGATCATCATGTATGACAGTGTGTTCCAGTTCCTGACAATATCAAGCAACTTCACACAGACATGGAAGATGAGCGGGACAACAGTCCAAAGGTCACAATCAACAGCCTGATCAACTCTATGCGAAGGAGATGTGTCGCGCTGCATGAGGAAAATGGTTGTCACACCATTAGGACCTAATAAATTAATTGAAATTGACTGATTTCCTTATATCAACTGTAACTCAGTAAAATCTTAAGGATTGTTGCATGTTAAGTTTATATTTTTGTTCAGTGTATATCAGGCAGTGTGAAAGGAAAACCTGGAACATTGGTAAAGAGTTCTGCCACCCAATCCATAGACTGTTCTATCTGCTTCCGCATGGCTGCAGCAACAAGTCTGACACCAGCAGGCTCCTGACTAGCTTCTACCCCCAAGCCATAAGCCTGCTAAATAGCTAACACTTCTTACCGAACCACATTACCATTGTTTTGGAGGTGTTCACAACAAGGTTAAGGGCAGAGAAAACTTGTTGACACTAAAAAAGCTTTGTTGTAGAGCTTTTAACACAAAATCCGGGGAGGGGCCAGCTGAGTATAAGATTGTATCCTCTGCATATAAATGGATGAGAGAGCTTCCTACTGTCTGAGCTATGTTATTGATGTAAATAGAAAAGAGCGTTGGGCCTCGGATCGAGCCTTGGGGAACTCCTTGGGGACAGGCAGTGGTTGAGACAGCAGATGTTCTGACTTTACACATTGCACTCTTTGAGAAAGGTAGTTAACAAACCAGGCCAAAGACCCATCAGAGCAACCAATATTCCTTAGCCGACCCACAAGAATGAAATGGTCTACCGTATAAAAAGCTCTGGCCAAGTCAATTTTACCATGTAAGTTGACTGAGAACACATTCTCATTTACAGCAACAACCTGGGGAATAGTTACAGAGGAGCCTATTGTCAGCTGGAGATGATTAGGTGACCGTAATGGTATGAGGGACAGCTTGGGAATTTAGCCAGGACACCAACTCTTAAAATAAGTGTCAAGGGCTCTTTAGTGACGAAAGAGAGTCAGGACACTTGTTTAATGTCCCATCTGAAAGACAGCACCCTACACAGGGAACCATCCCCAATCACTGCCCTGGGGAATTTTTTTTTAGACCAGAGGAAAGAGTGCCTCCTACTAGCCCCCCAACACAACTTCCAGCAGCATCTGGTCTCCCACCTAGGGACCGACCAGGACCAACCCTGCTTAGCTTCAGAAGAAAGCCAGCAGTGGGATGCAGTGTGGTATGCTGCTGGCATCAATAAAGATAGCAGCACATGGTGAGCACTGTAAAAACGAATTTGGCGCTAATAAAGCATCGTGGAGATGGAGCACCGAGGTGTGTCTTATATCAAACACAGTCAGTTATTTTTCTGAACTGAGAAACCAGCTGAGGTAACTGCCTGACCAATGAGATCAAGTGAACAATTTACTACCAGGGGAAAAGACAGTCAGCAGACACTGGCTCTATCACATCGAGAATGTGCAATGTATATCTTGACCTAAGGAGTTAATTTGATTCCCCCTACATTTTATGTTATTATTACACAGTAGATAATTGCTGGTATGTTGCATATCACTGCAATGCGCTGTCAACATTATACTATAGTAAACCTGTGCTGGGCACTTCCTCAAAAGATGGAGATGCAAAAACCTTTTGAATTGGATAATGCAAACGGATTCTTATTTACTTAGATAAGATATCATCTTCCCACGGTGATAGCATCTCCGTTTGATAGCCACAATCTCAGATGTGGCGCTTGAGATTATTCCAACACTATTTTTGAGTGCTAGCATACATATTAACGTTAATGAAAAGCGAATTGCTTTGGTAGTTGAAGAGTGAAGCTCGGGGTTCAACATCAATGCAGATGGAGTCAAGCTACTTTTAATTGCTTAGCTATTCCTTCACATGCAGCGCCATTAACAGTCCCCGTTACTTTACATTCGAAAATCGATCATTGTAATTTAAGCGCCATTTAGGAGCACGGGGGGTGGGGTACGCTGGTGGCCTGCATTTGGGGAGAATGAACTCAGATCCGTCGAAACGCCTCAGACATTTCTTGACTCCTTGCCGACTGCAAGTTCAATTATGCTTTTATCAATTTGCCAGTCATTCTGGCACAGTGTGGCAGGATAATTGAAATCACCCCGGTGGTTCTCTTTGAAGACTTAAGGCTAATGGCCATGTTCGCCCTTGTCCGTCACTTCTCCGTCCACCCCCCGCCTCTCTCTCTCATCTAGTCTTGTCCAGACAAAAACCTGTGTTGCTGGAACTCCCATTGTTCCTTGACTTTCATTTCACTCGTACGCTTAAGTGCTGGAGATATCCGTGGAAGTCAGGATATAAAAGAGGGGGAAATATTAACCACAGAACAAAACAAGCAGGATAAGAAAGAGGACAAAGAGGGAGAGGGGTGAAATGAGAAGGGAGACAGAGAGAGGGCAAGGGTGAGGGGAGAAAGAGAGCGGGAGAGACCGAGAGAGGGCAAGAGAAGAGCTATAACTGAGGCTTTGCTTCAGAGGCCGACATCTTGGTTTACATTCAGGACAGGTATGTAACCTTTAAATGATATTTAAAACATGCCCGATTATCCCTTAAGGTAATTAGGTTAAATCATGAGGATGTTTAATTAGAAATAAATCTGCAAGGTGCCGAAAGCAATTTGGAGCAGGCGGCGAGTGGCATGGACCGTGGTGACACGTTCTTCCCTCTTGTATCCTACATCCTGGCTCTATCTCAATTAGTCTTTCCATGATTCCTCAATTCATATCTCCTTGCCTCCTTCTCAACCATATTAGAGGTCAAAGGTCCTTCCCCTCAGACCATCTATAAATGATTTTGCAAGGAACCCAGGAAAGATGACATTATAAAGAGCCCTGGTCTCTTCTGACCTCAAGCCTCCTCCTTCTCAACCTCCACATTCTGTCCATGAAGTTATTACAACTCCCACATATCTACCTCAATTACCTCGTACTCCTGCTCATTGACTCGGTACTTGTACCCCTTGTATATAGTGGAGTTATCGTTACTCATTGTGTATCTACAGTGCCTTCAGAAAGAATTCACACCCCAAGACTTTTTACACGTTTTGTTGTGTTACAGCCTGAATTGTGATTCAATTGAGATTTTGTGTCACTGGCATACACACCATATCCCATAATGTCAAAGTGGAACTATGTCTTGAGTCAATAAGTATTCAACCCCTTTGTTATGGCAAGCCTTAATACGTTCAGGAGTAAAAATATACTTAACAAATCACATAATACGTTGCAATAGGGTTTAACATGATTTTTGAATGAGTACTTCATGTCTGTACCCCACACATACAATTATCTGTAAGGTCCCTCAGCCGAGACGTGAATTTCAAACACAGATTCAACCACAAAGACCTGGGAGGTTTTCCAATGCCTCGCAAAGAAGGGCACCTATTGGTAGATGTGTAAAAAAACAAAACAGACATTGAATATCCCTTTGAGCAATGTGAAGTTATATTACACTTTGGATGGCGTATCAATACACTGAGTTACTACAAAGATACAGGCAGGCTTCCCTCCTAACTTTACTAAAGAAAAACCCTGGAATGAGTAGGTGCATCACTGCCTGGTATGGCAACTGCTTGGCATCTGACCATAAGGCTACAGAGGGTAGTGTGTATGGCCCAGTACATCACTGGAGCCAAGCTTCCTGCCATCCAGGACCTACATACTAGGTGGTGTCAGAGGAAGGCCCCAAAAATTGTCAAAGACTCCAGTCACTCAAGTCATAGACTGTTCTCTGTGTTACCGTACGGCAAGCAGTACTGGAGCGCCAAGTCTAGGACCAGAAGGCTCCTTAACTGCTTCTACCCCCAAATCATAAGACTGCTGAACAAATAATCAAATGGCCACCCGGACTATTTACATTCACCCCCCTTTGTTTTTACACTGCTGCAAATCGCTGTTTATTATCTACACATAGTCAATTTACCCCTACCTACATTAACAAATTACCTCAACTAACCTGTACCCCCGCACATTGACATATGGCACCGGTAACCCCTGTATATAGCCTCGTTATTGTTATTTTATTGTGTTACTTTTTATAATTTTTTAAAACTTTAGTTTATTTGGTAAATATTTTCTTAACTCTTTCTTGAACTGCATTGTTGGTTAAGGGCTTGTAACTAAGCATTTCACGGTAAGGTGACACCTGTTGCATTCGGCGCATGTGACAAATAAAGTTTGATTTGATTTGTGTCCAAACATTTGACTGGTACTGTATGTAAATTATATAAATGTCTAAAAACATGTTGTCATTATCGGGTATTGTGTGTAGATGGGTGAGACAAAATAATATATTTAATCCATTTTGAATTTGGGCTGAATAAGTAAATGGGTATGAATACATTCTGAAGGGACTGTATTATTAATATAACTTTTTGATTATTTCTCTATTTTCTTTCTTTCTGCTGGGAAGAGGCCCGTAAGTAAGCATTTCACTGTTAGTCCACACCTGTTGTTTACGAAGCATGTGACGAATAAAATGTGATTTGAAATCTGATTTGAACAATGTGGCATGCCATATTCATCATGTTGATGTGGCAATTAAAATCAAAAACATGGCCTCCACTCCACATCGTTCAAGACGAAGCGAGTCTACGTTCAGAGGTGGTTGGCATTCAAAAATTAGCTTTAAAAAATTACAATATTGGTCCACGCATCATCATGATGTGGCAAGTGACACTTTGCTTCTTGAAAGTCAAATATCTTGAAAACTTGACTGCTGACATGCAAAACATTTTGGGTCTGTATTAACAGTGGAACAAAATATAGTTTTTGAGTGGAGTTTTCCTTTAAGCCTGCATACACTGCACACAGTCCTGCAGGACCAGAGTCAGCCGACCGTCTCCTGAGTTAAAGTGGTCATTGAGTAGATGAAACCAAGTTGAAAGGCTTTGACTCCTCATTAGGGCTTTGCACCATTAGTGATTGGTATGAGGTTGTGGTTATGACGTGGGTGAAGAGCTTTGGACTATGCTGAGTAGGAACTGGAACAGCAGGGGGTCATTCCATTGGCCCAATCCTGGGCCCCCCTAATCCCAGCTCCCTTTGAAGAGAGGCTTGAAAGCTGCCACTGTGCCAAGAGGCTCTCGTCGACCACTGAGCCAGCCCATCACTCTAATGGAACTCATTCAGAGCCACGGGAGTGACCCAATTAGGCGGAAGTGTCATTGACGTGGGGCTAATTATAAAGGAATGAGGGAAGGAAGGAAGTAGAAAATAAATCAAGAGAGAGGAAAGTTAGAAAGAGACCGTAGAGGTAGAGGTGCCAAGAGATGGGCTAAAGGAAACATCTATGGAGATGATGAGGGGAGAGGTTTTGGTGTTGACTTGGTGATGAGCCATCACCCACTGAGTCTCTGTCTGGTTTTATTGACACACTATGTGAAAGGTCTTTGAATAAAGATATGGTCATGAATGTGTCACTATATCACTGAGTCAATTCATTTGAACCTAATCAATGTAGGGAATGGAAAATGATGCATTTACAACAATAGACGACTTTACAATTCATACTGAGTAATTCACTACAATGACTTTAACCGTCACCTTCTTATCTGTCTTCAAAAGAAACATCTAGTTTAAGACCTTGGTCTTTCAGTCGGAGACTGAGCGCCAAGTCTCCGACTGTAGAAGACCACTCAAGTATTTTGTGAGTGACAGGGTTGACAAAGTGTTTTGGGCGTGACAGTGTTGACGGGCAGTAACCTACCTTGGAGCTCTTTGTCTCCCTTCATCCATCTGATGGTGGCGGCGGGCTTGCTGCCCATGGCGGTGCAGGTCATCTCTGTCTCATTGCCCTCGATTACCTGCCCCTCCCGGGACTCGATGATTGGGTTGCCTGGAGGGACTGGCAGGGGGGACAAATAGACACAGTGTTAAAGGAACTTGGGGCATAAATCACCCTAAAAACCAGGGGGTTTAAACCACCATCTTAGATGTCTTAACAATTTTTGGAAATACTTTGAGATAAATTAGATTGACTACAGTCGTTTTGTCGTAAACAAAACAAAGTCAGAATGCGCGCAGAAAAGAAAGTGTGAAAAAGGACTAAGTTATATTTAAGTGCGCATATCCAAGTCAGAATTGGCACCTATCAGCTTTTGGCGAAAGGCTCTACACAAAATAAAATAATAATCACCCACTTTATAATAAAGCCCATACGCTGACAATACGCAGGACGCTTTAGATGTTATAGGATGTTTTGTCCCACTTCTCTAAACTAGACTGTTCCCATAAACATGTGAGTTGAGACCACTCACCGATTTTGGGTTACTTAATTCCAGCTCTTGCTGGCTACCTACTGCCACTTGAAACAGCTTGATACCATTTGCACTGTTCTACCCCTGCCTTGGCCCAGACACACAGATCCAAGCCAGAGCCAGCCTCCCCATTTTCTCCTTGTGAACACTTTCAGATCACAATCATTCTCTGCATCCCGCTGTCAAACTTCATTGCCAAAACGCCATCATTATGTCTAAGTGCGTGCTCTTGTTTCAAGCACATTTTGTATGTCGCATTGTACAGTATAATACGCACACAATGTAATTTCCCCTCAAAAACCCTGTGAAGATGCACAGTGGAGAACTGGATGGGTGCTGGGTTTTGATTGGCGTGGCTCTTGAAGTGTCTCTGCTTTGATGGCAAATTTCAGCTGTGAGCTGAAGACAATGTTCGTCAACTAGCTTGACAAGGTTTAGATTGAAGTCATTCTGTTGGCTTTGGATTGTTTTGTATGTATGCTTACAAAACATGACATCATGAAAGTGACATAGAAAACATATTTTGCTTTCAATGAAATGGCCTCATCCCTAAAAGCGAGACTTTTACTCCTGTTAATTGTTTTTCAAGGATATTATTATTCAATTCATGCTTTGCACATTGGCTTGACACCTTGATGACTGTATTTATTTGTCCTTTATTATCATTATTGAAACCTGGCACTTATCTTCTGTCACAAAAACATGGTGAAGAGAAAGGGTTAAAGTTTGTCTCAGTGCAAAAGTTAGTGAGAGAAGGCTACTTTAAGATACAGCTGTGTGATCAACCACTCCATCGGTCTTTGACGTGCCAGTGATAGCTCTGTGTGTGTGTGTGTGTGTGTGTGTGTGTGTACAAGTTTTACTATACTTGTGAGTATCAGAGGTCTTCACAAGAATAGAAAAACAACTACAATTCTGAATAGTGAAGACATTTTGCCAGTTCTCACTTGTAAAAAGGCTATTTTAGGCTTAGGGATTAGGTTTAAGGTTGGGTTTAGAATTAGGGGTTAGTGGTTAGGTTTAGGAGTTAGGTTTACGGTTAAGGTTAGGGTAAGGGAAAATAGTATTTGGAATGGGAATCAATTATTGGTCTCCAAAAAGTCCTCACAAGTATAGTAAGACATAGCTTTGTGTGTGTGTGTGTGTGTGTGTTTTCAATCATACTCTCATAACTAATGTCAACGTAGATGGTCTGAGACATATTTCCCTTCTATAAACATTGTGTGTTGGCTTTGGTCATCCCCAAAGCCAACACCCCCTTTGGCCGCCTTTCCTTCCAGTTCTCTGCTGCCAATGACTGGAACAAATTGCAAAAATCACTGAAGCTGGAGACTTATATATCCCTCTCTAACTTTAAGCATCAACTGTCAGAGCAACTTACCGATCACTGTACCTGTACACAGCCCATCTGTCAATAGCACATCCAACTACCTCATCCCCATAATGTTTTTGTTGTTGTTGTCGTTGCTCTTTTGCACCCCAGTATCTCTACTTGCACATCATCATCTGCACATCTATCACTCCAGTGTTAAATGTTAATTGTAAATATTTTGCCTCTATGGCCTATTTATTGCCTTACCTCCCTAATCTTACTACATTTGCACACACTGTACATATATTTTTCCATTGTGTTATTGACTGTACGTTTGTTTATCCCATGTGTAACTCTGTGTTGTTGTTTTTGTCGCACTACTTTGCTTTATCTTGGCCAGATCGCAGTTGTAAATGAGAACTTGTTCTCAACTGGCCTACCTGGTTAAATAAAAGTGACATATAAAAATAAATACAAATAAAAGTGTGTGTAGTCATACTCAGCACAGTGATGTCAGCGTAGGCCTCCTGTGGAGGGTCTGTGTACAACTGGCACACGTATCTCCCCTCGTCAGACAGGGTCACGTTGGACAGAGACACCCGCAGCTCATTGTCCGAGAAGTTCACCAGCTGGAAGCGGGCATCTTTCAGGGCTGAACGGTCAAAGAAAGAGAGATAGGGAGAGAAAGAGGGAGAGAGAGAAAAGGAGCGATAGAAGGGGGGGGGGTAGGTCAAAAGAGTGTCATTGTTATGCACTGACTATGAAAATGACTGTCGACCTACTAGGTGAGAGTATCTTTGAGTGAAGTTCCAGGTGGAGTTTCAAGAGTTAAAGTATGAGGTAAAGTCTACAGGCACATGGTCGTCATATGCTCACTCCCACACTTCCGACTCTAGTCCATCACATCCAGCAAACCTTGCTTGCCCCCTATGGAGAGAGCTCACATAGAGGGATGCTAACCAAACCAAACAACAAACGCCAGTCTTAACTTTGAGGTCTTCGTATCCAGCTCAGGGTCCCTCACCTAATTAGAACAGCAGTGTGTGCTGAATGACACACACACACACACACACACACACACACACACACACACACACACACACACAAGCTCGCAGACTAATGAGCAGTCCATTAGTGGTTTGTTTTGCCTTGGATCACGCGATGGAGAATGCCAACGGAGAATGCCAACGTCTGGTTAAGATGAAACCTTCCCCCCACCAACCCCAACAGATTGACAGCGGCCATTTATTGCTCTCTGTGTCTTCTTCCCCTCCCCAAGCCACGTTTCTTCTCACCCACAGCAGACCAGTTCAAAAGAGCGAAACCAACAACATAAAAAGAGGTAGCGTGAATAAATACATAAATAAATGGAAACAAATAGCAAAATGATCTGGCATCATTACAGTTTGCAGCGGCGGGCACATGAAAGCCAGGGTTGTGATGGCGATGGGGGATGGGGTGAAGCTGATTGTTCTTGGTTCCAGCTGGTTAGCCGTGCTCTTTTGCTTGTATTCCAAAAGCATGGGAAAAAGAGGAAAAGAGGAGGAGGAGAGCAAGAGAGGCTGTCAGCCCAACGTGAGGACTTATACTGAACAAACGCAACATGCAAGAATTTCAAAGATTTTACTGAGTTACAGCTCTTACAAGGACATCAGTCAAATTAAATACATTCATTAATTCATAATTGATGGCTTTCACATGACTGGGGATACAGATATGCATCTGTTGGTCACAGATACCTTTAAAAAAGGGCACTCTGTTCACAATGTCGACATCAGCAAACCGCTAGCCCACACGACGCCATACACGCTGTCTGCCATCTGCCCGGTATAGATAAACCGGGATTCATCTGTGAAGAGCACACTTCTCCAGCAAGCAAGAGGCCATCGAAGGTGAGCATTTGCCCACTGAAGTCAGTTATGACACCTAACTGCAGTCAGGTTAAGACCCTGGTGAGGACGACGAGCACACATATGAGCTTCCCTGAGAAGGTTTCTGACAGTTTGTGCAGAAATTCTTTGGTTGTGCAAACCCACAGTTTTATCAGCTGTCTGGGTGGCTGGTCTCAGAGGATCCTGTAGGTGAAAAATCCGGATGTGGAGGTCCTGGGCTGGAGTGGTTACACGTGGTCTGCAGTTGTGTATGGTTGGATGTACTGCCAAATTATCTACAACGACTTTGGAGGAGGCTTATGGTAGAGAACATTAAGCTCTCTGGCAACAGCTGTGGTGGACAGCAAGCATGCCCATTGCATGCTAAATTGTAGTCTCAACATCAACGGTGAAGAGGCGACTCCAGGATGCTGGCCTTCTAGGCAGAGTTGCAAAGAAAAAGCCATCTCTCAGACTGGCCAATAAAAAGAAAAGATTAAGATAGGCAAAAGAACACAGACACTGGACAGAGGAACTCTGCCAAGAAGGGCAGCATCCCGGAGTCGCCTCTTCACTGTTGATGTTGAGACTGGTGTTTTGAGGGTACTATTTAATGAAGCTGCCAGTTGAGAACCTGTGAGGCGTCTGTTTCTCAAACTAGACACTCAATTGTGCACCGGGGCCTCCCACTCCTCTTTCTTTTCTGGTCAGAGACAGTTTGCGCTCTTCTGTGAAGGGAGTAGTACACAGCGTTGTACGAGATCTTCAGTTTCTTGGCAATTTCTAGCCATCATTTCTCAGAAAAGGAATACTGAAGAGTTTCAGAAGAAAGTTATTTATTTCTGGATATTTTGAGCCTGTAATCGAACCCACATATGCTGATGCTCCAGAGACTCAACTAGTCTAGAGGCCAGTTTTATTGCTTCTTTCATCAGCACAACAGTTTTCAGCTGTGCTAACATAATTGCAAAAGCGTTTTCTAATTATCAATTAGCCTTTTAAAATGATAAACTTGGATTAGCTAAAACAACATGCCACTGGAACACATGAGTGATGGTTGCTGATAATGGGCCTCTGTACACCTATGTAGATTTTCCATTTCCAGCTACAATAGTCATTTACAACATTAACAATGTCTACACTGTATTTCTGATCAATTTGATGTTATTTTAATGGACAACAAATGTGCTTTTCTTTCAAAAACAAGAACACTTCTGAGTGACCCCAAACCTTTCAAAGGTAGTGTATATCAACAACACAGATGTGGCTTTGGCCAAAAAAACGGAGAGAATTGGAGGTGGTGAGAAACTGAACACGGATACATTTTTGGATGGTACAACAGTGTTAGGGCTTGACAACACAAAAGCTCTGTGTTCAACAGGGAACATAGCCTTTCACTAGTGCAGTAATGTTGTTCCTGGACACAAGCGTCACCATGTTGTGAGGGTTCAGTGGCCCGCCATGTCCCCATTACGGCACAACAACGGCGCCCGCCCGCGACATCCAGCTCACCACGGGGGAGCCCGGGAATGGACACGCAGCTTGTCCCCACTAGCTCCTGCCGCAGCAGTGCTGTCCAATGGGGTGAGTTCAAGGAAAACAAAGGCACTAGAAGTGGAAAGCAATTCCACTAAAGAAAACTAACTGAAAAAGAAAGTATTTCGATGTTGATTCGTTCTTTCATTCCCTTTAGTTTGGCAGAGTGTTTCTCAGATAATGTACTTCTTGGAAGGTACAAACACAGGGGCAGACAGAAGTGGGCAAAAAAAGGCAATGACAACACAGTAGAAACAAGTGTGGAGAGACACTGGTGAGGCAACAAACACTTGATCAAAACAATATGTGGGAATATGATTCATAGTGGTAAGGAACAGGGAGAAAACAGACACAAAGAAGAACAAGGACAAGGAAACAATGGGAAATAGCCCAGTCACACAGCAGGGTTGGAAACTGCAGTACATTTCAGACGGAATAATAGATGTGGGCGGTAAAGAAAAGGCTTCGCAAACAAATGAATTCCAGGAATGTCAAAGCATGCCTGGCGAGGAATTTCTGAGGTATTTCTCCCGATCCCCAACTTCTTTGGGTTCAGAGGTGCTACAACATGGAGGATGACCCCTCTCCCTTTCTTCTCTTTTTCCACCCCTTTCTCCCTCATCATGAGCTCGGGCTGAGGAGAGACGGAGCAATTCTGACAATCCTAATTAGATTTGAAGCATGCTTGCCGGGAGGATTTTGGTAACAATAATGAAAACAAAGTCTTTGGATTAAGTGTGTGGGGGGTTGTCGCTGTGGAAGTCTCAAAACACAGCAGTAGACTATTCCTGCTGATTCAAACTTGAATACAGCAGCTATAGGAGTTTCAAAACTAGCACATTTATTTTATGTAACACCCACCCACACAAGGCAGAGACTTGGAGGAACGTTTGTACAGTATACATTTTTATTTTAGGGAATGTATATGTTTAATTTCTGTGGTGGTCTTGAATTAGATTGTGAAAACCAAAGTCAATGTTCTTCATGCAGCCTCACTACAACCAAACAAACAGCCTCTCTATGAAAATGAATAAACAGCTTTCTTCAAAATAAAACTGATTCACTGTTCACATTGCAAGAGTATTCAAAAAACATAATTGGTTTTGGAGGGTATTGCATCACTCAATTCGTCTCTTTTGTTATTTACCTCGTATCAGAAGACCCCAAGCCATCTCATGAATAAAGTGATCCTACTTAGGTATGAAATAGTATGAAATAATAAAACAGAGGACTTTCTGTCCAAGATTTCAAATTCATTTGCCTGGGTCAGATCAACGCGGACAATGCCATTTTTTTATTTTAAATGCCACTCATTTCCATTCGCGAGGGGTGGACAGTCGCCTAAAGTGGTGTTGAATATACATTGCTTATTTTCGTGTTATCACAAATAGCCAAAGGTCCGTTCGGCACCGTCGAGGAAACGGATGATGGGGCTCAAAAGGCTGCACAAACACACCCAGCCAAATCCATTGAGTCCTGGCAATCTCTGCATTGAAATGAAGCTGACTGTAAACACAAAAGGGGGAAAATAAACTCCAATTCATAGCAGAGCAAAAAAAAAATATAAAGATGAGATAAACTCAACTTTGATGGCTGCAATGGGTTATTCCCTTCTTCTTTCTTTCTCTCTTTTCTCCCTCTCTCTCTCATTGTATATCATTTGCATCGTTTCTCCCTGGTTTCATCGAGGAGGGCTGGCTCCAGCTTCTTGGAGACAAGCTTCTGGGTTCTTTCTAAGTGGCGGCAATCAATTCTGATTAGTGGACCCGGCTACTTTTTGAGAGGAGCCCATTAAAGTTTTATTAAGGAGCGAGAGAGGGCGAAGGTAGGTGGGGGAGGGTAATTTGGCTCCTCTGACAGACCCCCACCACACACATGCACGCACATATGCAGACACGATACACTCGCACACACACACTTCAAGTGTTGTAGAAAAGGGAATCGTGGCGCACAACCCTCCTCTTCTCCCATGGCCTTTTAGCTGATTCCATGCGGTTTTCTCACCTTTGAACGGCGCCGGAGAGAGACACCTTTAAATGATAAAGCGAGGGGTGGAAAGATCAGAGAGGGTGAACTTTTGGCTTGGCTGCTGCCGTCCCCTTAATGGCCGGGTCAGTGCCTTGAAAAACCAGAGGAGGTGGAGGTGAGGTCTTCTTTAAGAGATTGGGAGCTGTAGTGGTCAAGGTAAGGTAAAAGGTGTCCTTTGGTAATGCAGAGGCTGCTTTCAGACAGGTACCATCCGGGGCCCAGGGGACCCCGCACACACCCTGGCCTTCAAAAGTATGGCTGTCCATCCACTGTACAGGTATCAAGTGTCTCTTCACTGTGAATGCCAGTCCAAAAGCGTGTGTGTGTCTCTTAACTCGTTAAGTGTGCCTACAGTATATCATTGTGTGTATGTGTGTGAGTGTGTGTTTGTGTGTGCTCACTTTGTGTGCAGAGGGCTAAGCCTGGGAGGAGGTGAGGCCCCCTCACCACACAGGGCTATGACCGCTCCCTTGAAGTGGGGTCACAGGATGTCAATGTCAAAGCTCTCTCCTCTCTTTCTCTCTCTCCTTTCCCCCCCAATATGGATTTTAGTTAGAGGGGCCCAATATGATATTCCAGGGGAGGCTGGTAGCAGAGCCAAGCTATAATTAAACAGTGCAGCTGCAGTGAAATGCCAGAGTGTTCTTGGGAAAAGATCACAAGAGATCAAGGCGCTCCGTCAAAAGATGAGATGCCCTTGACAGCCAGCTGTGGGCTTGGTATTTGGTGCCCCAGCGTAACAGAAAAACACGAGGCGCGATTTATGCATGCGATGGGGATCTTGAGGACATGGCTGAGTGGCTGTGTAGTTGTGTGAGGAAGAAGTTTGTGTTGGTGCAAAGGGAGGGAGGGACACAACGTTGGATGCGTCAGAGATAGATGGGAGACCTTCCGAGGACGTGGCTGCTTCTCTGTGTGTGTGTGTTTGTGTTTTGTGTGTGTGTGTGTGTGTGTGTGTGTGTGTGTGTGTGTGTGTGTGTGTGTGTGTGTGTGTGTGAGTGTGTGTACACTCATGCCTGAAGACTAGTAGACAGGACTTGGGAACTTGTTGCAAAAGTGTTATACTGTATGTATAACTATACTGTATGTTTGTGTGTATGTTTGTGTGTGTGGGTGTATATCCAACCTCTTCAGATGAATGTGTGTGCGAGTGGAGAGTACCACACTGAACAAAAAAATAAAACGCAACAAGCAAACATTTCAAATATTTGACTGATTTACAGTTAATATAAGGAAATCAGTCAATTGAAATCAATTCATGAGGCCCTTATCTACGGATTTCAAATGACTGGGGAAACAGATATGCATCTGTTGGTCACAGACCACTAAAAAAAAAGGTCTCACATGTGAACAAGCCAGATGTGGAGATCCTGTTCTGGTGTGGTTCACATGGTCTGCGGTTGTGAGGCTGGATGGACGTACTGACAAATTCTCTAAAACAACGTTGGAGGCGGCTTATGGTAGAGAAACACTCAATTATGTGGCAACAGCTCTGGTGGTGCTGTTGCCAGATAATATGCACAATATTAGATTGCATATAGAACATATAGAACATTTCTGGGATCTTTTATTTCAGGTCATGAAACATGGGACCAACACTTTACATGTTCTGTATATATTTTGGTTCAGTATAATAACATCTGTAGCAAATTTGAGGAAAACGCTACTGATGTTCTAGTACACGCGCTTCAAAAACTCTCGACCACTGGTACACTCCATTCTGGGTTGGCTACAAGGTCTTTTCCCCGCCCTCCGTTCGTCAAATCTGATCACAACTCTAATCTGCTCCTCCTTTCCTACAGGCAGAAACTCAAACAGGAAGTACCCGTGCTAAGGTCAATTCAACACGGGTCTGACCAATCGGAATCCATGCTTCAAGATTGTTTTGATCACCCGGACCCACCCGGACCGAGATATGTTCCCGGTTGCCTCTGAGATTAACATTGACGTATACACTGACAAGGTGACTGAGTTCATCAGGAAGTGTATAGGGGATGGTGTTCCCACTGACAATTAATATCTACCCCAAAAAAAGACGTGGCTAGATCGCAGCATTCGCGCAAAACTGAAATTCCGAAACCACAGCATTTAACCATGACAAGGTGACTGGGAATATGGTCGAATACAAATGGTGCAGTTATGCCGTCCGTAAGGCAATCAAACAGCAAAACATTAGTAAAGAGACAAAGCGGAGTCGCAATTCAATGGCTCAGACACGTACAGTTGAAATCGGAGATTTACATACACTTAGGTTGGAGTCATTAAAACTCGTTTTTCAACCACTCCACACATTTCTTGTTAACAAACTATAGTTTTGGTTAGGACATCTACTTTGTGCATGACAAGTAATTTTTCCAACAATTGTTTACAGACAGATTATTTCACTTGTTTGTATCACAATTCCAGTGGGTCAGAAGTGTACATACACTAAGTTGACTGTGCCTTTAAACAGCTTGGAAAATTCCAGAAAAGTATGTCATGGCTTTAGAGGCTTCTGATAGGCTATTTGAGTCAATTGGAGGTGTACCTGTGGATGTATCTCAAGGCCGACCTTCAAACTCAGTGCCTCTTTGCATGACATCATGGGGAAATCAAAAGAAATCAGCCAAGACCTCAGAAAAAAATTGTAGATCTCCACAACTCTGGTTAATCCTTGGGAGCAATTTCCAAATGCCTGAAGGTACCACGTTCATCTGTACAAATAATCGTATGCAAGTAAAAACACCATGGGATCATGCAGACGTCATACCGCTCAGGAAGGAGATGCGTTCTGTCTCCTAGAGATGAACGTACTTTGGTGCTGAAAAGTGCAAATCAATCCCAGAACAACAGCAAAGGACCTTGTAAAGATGCTGGAGGAAACAGGTACAAAATTATCTATATACACAGTAAAACAATTCCTATATTGACAGAACCTGAAAGGGCGCTCAGCAAGGAAGAGGCCACTGCTCCAAAATCGCCATAAAAAAGAGAGTCTATGGTTTGCAACTCCACATGGGGACAAAGATCAAATCAGAAATTTCCTCTGGTCTGATGAAACAAAAAGAGAACTGTTTGGCCATAATGACCATCGTTATGTTTGGAGGAAAAAGGCTGGATGCTTGCAAGCCGAAGAATACCATCCCAACCGTGAAGCACGGGGGTGACAGCATCATGTTGTGGGGGTGCTTTGCTGCAGGAGGGACTGGTGCACTTCACAAAATAGATGGCATCATGACGGAGGAAAATTATGCGGACATATTAAAGCAACATCTCAAGACATCAGTCAGGAAGTTAAAGCTTGGTTGCAAATGGGTCTTCCAAATGGACAATGACCCCAAGGATACTTCCAAAGTTGTGGCAAAATGGCTTAAGGACAACAAAGTCAAGGTATTGGAGTGGCCATCACAAAGCCCTGACCTCAATCCTATAGAAAATGTGTGGGCAGAACTGAAAAAGCGTGTGTGAGCAAGGAGGCCTACAAGCCTGACTCAGTTACACCAGCTCTGTCAGGAGTAATGAGCCAAAATTCACCCAATGTATTGTGGGCAACCTGAAACGTTTGACCCAAGTTAAACAATTTAAAGTGCTACTAAATACTAATTGAGTGTATGTAAACTTCTGATGCACTGGAAATGTGATGAAAGAAATAAAAGCTGAAATAAATCATTATCTCTACTATTATTCTGGCATTTCACATTCTTAAAATAAAGTGGTGATACTAACTGACCTAAGACATGGAATTTTTACTAGGATTAAATGTCAGGAATGGTGAAAAACTGAGTTTAAATGTATTTGGATAAGGTGTATGTAAACTTCAACTGTATGTGGCAGGGACTCCAGACAATCAAAGGGAAAACCAGCCACGTCGCGGACACTGACGTCTTGCTCACGGACAAGCAAAACACCTTCTTCACCTGCTTTTGAGGATACCACAGTGCCATCGACGCCGGCCTACTCCCGAGGACTGTGAGCTCTTGTTCTCCGTGGCGGACGTGAGTAAGACATTCAAGCGTGTTAACCCTCGCAAGGCTGCTGGCCCAGAAGGCATTCCTAGCCGTGTTCTCAGAGCATGTGCAGACCAGCTGGGTGGAGTGTTTATGGACATATTCAATCTCTCCCTATCCCAGTCTGCTGTCCCCACTTGATTCAAGATGTCCACCATTGTTCCTTTACCCAAGCAAAGGCAGCTGAACTAAATGACTATCGCCCTGTAGCACTCACTTCTGTCATCATGAAGTGCTTTGAGAGGCTGGTTTAGGATCATATCACCTGCACTTCACCTGACACCCTAGACCAACTCTAATGTGCATAACGCCCCAATATATCCACAGACAATCGCCATCGTACTGCACACTGCCCTATCCCATCTGGACAAGAGGAATACCTATGTAAGAATGCTGTTCATTGACTACAGCTCTGCCTTCAACGCCATAGTACCCTCCAAGCTCATTAAGTTTGGGGCCCTGGGTCTGAACCCCGCCCTGTGCAACTGGATCCTGGACTTCCTGACGGGCCGCCCCCAGGTGGTGAAGGTAGGAAACAACACCTCCACTATACTGATCCTCCTCCTGTTCACCCATGACTGAAAATAACCTCTCCCTCAACGTCAACAAAACAAAGGACCTAATCGTGGACTTCAGGAGACAGAAGATGGAGCACAACCCCATCCACATCGATGGGGCCGCAGTGGAGAAGGTCAAAAGCCTCAAGTTCCTTGGCGTATACATCACTGACAATCTGAAGTTGTCCACCCACACAGACAGTGTGGGGAAGATGCAACAGTACCTTTTCAACCTCAGGAGGCTGAAGAAATTTGAGAGCATCTTGTCTGGCTGTATCACCGCCTGGTACAGAAACTTCACCGCCTGCAACTGCATGGCTCTCTAGAGAGTGGTGCAGTCTGCCCAACGCAACACCGGCGGGCACACTGCCTGCCCTCCAGGACAGCTACAGCACCCGATGTCACAGGAAGGCCAAAAAGATCATCAAGGATATCCACCCAAGCCACGGCCTGTTCACTATCATCCAGAAGGTGAGGTCAGTACAGGTGCATCAAAGCTTGGACCGAGAGACTGAAAAACAGCTTCTATCTCAAGGCCATCAGACTGCCATCACTAGCTGGCTACCACACGGTTACTCAACCGTTCAACTTAGAGGCTGCTGCCCTATGTGCTGTACATAGACATGGAATCACCAGTCACTTTAATAATGGAACACTGGTCACCTTAATAATGTTCACATACTGTTTTTTTTCTCATTTCATATGTATACACTGTATTCTACTGTATTCTAGTCAATGTCACACCGACAATGCTCGTCTTAATATTTATATTTCTTAATTCCATTCTTTTACTTAGAGATCTGTGTGTATTGTTGTGAATTGCTAGATGCTACTGCACTGTTGGAGCTAGGAACACAAGCATTTTGCTCCACTCGCATTAACATCTGCTAAATATGTGACAAATAAAAATTTGATCTGATTTGATTTTGAAGTGGACCGAAAGATTATTGTAGACTTGATGACAGTATGTGTATGTGTGTCAATGTAGAACTACACTTGAGTATACCAAACATTAGGAACACCTTCCTAATTTTGATTTGCACTGCACGCTTTTGCCATCAGAACAGTCTCAATTCGTCTGAGCATGGACTCTACAAGGTGTCCATGCCCAGACGGGCCAGCATTCCACAGAGAGATGCTGGCCCATGTTGACTCCAATGCTTCCCACAGTTGTGTTAAGTTGGATGGATGTCCTTTGTGTGGACCATTCTTGATACACACAGGAGTGTATTTAAGTGTATTTAACAAGGGACATCAACAAGGGATCATAGCTTTCACCTGGTCAGTCTATGCCATGGAAAGAGCAGGTGTTCTTAATGTTTTGTACACTCAGTGTAACAGGCCTATCTATTTCCAAGGTGTGTGTGTGTGTGTGTATGCTTGACTCTCTGTGTGTGTGAGTGAATGTATGCCTGTCTGTGTGTATGTGTGGTACTCACGTCGGACGTCTCTGAAATAGATTGTCTGTCTGTTGGGGTTGAGGAGCTGGATGACCGAGTCGTCGTTGTTCTTCACCCGGCAGCTGATGACGGCCACCTCTCCCTCCACCACCGCCACATTGTCCGTCACCAGGTTCTGACTCTGGACTGCAGGGCACAGACAGAGACAAACACTCATCATTACAACTGGCAGGCTGTGTGCAGTCTAGTTTTTCAAACCAACGAGCCAAGCCAAGCCAAACCAAGCTGTACTTAACCTGGTTAGACATCCACCATTGCTGGAACTGTGCTAAAAAGGTGTGAAAATATAATATCTGAGTGAGCACAATTTGGTTTGTATGGAATGAATTCAAGTATTACTACCTTTTGATATGATTCCCCTACGTGTTGGAGATCATCACCAACATGTTATGTATACCCACTTAAATCATAATAAGCCCTGAAGTGCTCTCTAAAATGCCAAAGCAACCGCAAATAAGAGTGGGGAGAAACGGCAGCAGAGTTAGGTGACAAATGATGTACTTGCTTCTTCAAGTCAGCGTGTATTAGGGATTAACACGGGTAACCAGTATTCCGGGACTGTCCAGGGACCACTCTTCACATTTCCCCAAAAAATAAAATGACAAGACCTGGGAAATTACAACATTTTACACCAAGGTCGCACGAATGCAATTCCACAACATGTGCAGCACATTATTCAAACAGGTTGAGCTTTGCGTATTTACTTCACACAAATTTGCCATAAATTCAAAGAACACGCATAATTGACACTGACGGACTGCAGATAAGACCCGAATACAGTTTAGAGTTCTCATCATCTCCCAAGTGGCGCAACAGTCTAAGGCACTGGAAGCGTCACTACAGACGCAGGTTTGGCACAGCTGGCCGCGACCGTGTGTGTGTGTGTGTGTGTGTGTGTGGGGGGTGGGGGTGGCAGGACAGGCCCGAGTTTGAACTATATGATCATTTCAGGTACCATTTTGATTTGGACAGCATCATCACGATGCTTTGAGACAAGCGTGGGGAATCTCCATTTGAATATTTGCTAACAATTTGGCTGGGGAAATGTTAGATACGTTGAGGTGAGTGCTAATGATCATCTTTATTCTAATTTGCTCATGTACAGTGCCTTCGAAAGGATTCAGACCATTTCACTTTTTCAACATTTTGTTACGTTACAGCCTCCATTCTAAAATGGATTACATTTTTTTTTAAAGAAGCTCATCAATCTACACACAAATACCCCATAATGACGAAGCGAAAACACGTTTTTGTAAAAATATCATATTCAAACCCTTTGCTATGAGACTCGAAATTGAGCTCAGGTGCATGCTGTTTCAATTGATGCTCCTTGAGATGTTTCTACAACTTGGAGTCCACCTGTGGTAAATTCAATTGATTGGAAATTATTTGGAAAGGCACACACCTGTCTATATAAAGTTCCACAGTTGACAGTGCATGTCAGAGCATAAACAAAATCGTGAGGTCGAACCAAATTGTCCGCAGAGCGCCGAGACAGGATTGTGTTGAGTTACAGATCTGTGGAAGGGCACCACCAAATGTCTGCAGCATTGAAAGTCCCAAACACATGTCTGCAGCATTGAAGGTCCCCAAGAACACTGTGGCTTCCAGCTTTCATAAATGGAAGAAGTTTGGAACAATCAAGACTCTTCCTAATGCTGGTGTGCAATCGGGGGAGAAGTGCATTGGTCAGGGAGGTGAACAAGAACCCGATGGGCAGTCTGACAGAGCTCTAGAGTTCCTCTTTGGAGATGGGAGAACCTTCTAGAAGGACAACCATCTCTACAGCACCCCACCAATCAGGCCTTTATGGTAGAGTGGCCTCTCATCAGTAAAAAGCACATCACAGCCTGCTTGGAATTTGCCAAACTGCACCAAAAGACTTTCAGAAAAGAGATTCTCTGGTCTGATGAAACCAAGATTGTACTCTTTGGCCTGAATGCCAAGTGTCACTTCTAGAGGAAACCTGGCACCATCCCTATGGTGAAGCATGGTGGTGGCAGTATCATGCTGAGGGGATGTTTTTCAGTGGCAGGGTCTTGGAGACTAGTCAGGATTGAGGGAAAGATGAACGGAGCAAAGTACAGACATCCTTGATGGTTCACCTTCCAACAGGACAACCACCCGAAGCACACAGCCAAGACAATGAAGGTGTGGCTTTGGGACAAGTCTCTGAATGTCCTTGAGTGGCCCAGCCAGAGCCCGGACGTGAACCCGATCGAACATCTCTGGAGAGACCTGAAAATAGCAGTGCAGCAACTCTCCCCATCCAACCTGACAGAGCTTGAGAGGATCCGCAGAGAACAATGGGAGAAACTCCCCAAATACAGGTGTGCCAAGCCTGTAGCGTCATACTCAAGAAGACTTGAGGCTGTAATTGCTGCCAAAGGTGCTTTAACAAAGTACTGAGTAAAGGGTCTGAATAGTTAAGTAAATGTGATATTTCAGTTTTTTGTTTTGAATAAATTAGCAATAATTTCCAAAATCCTGTTTTTGCTTTGTCATTATGGGGTATTGTGCGTAGATTAATGAGGAAAAAAACAATTTAATACATTTCAGAATAAGGCTGTAACATAACAAAATGTGGAAAAAGTCAAGGGGTCTGAATACTTTCCCTAGGGCACTGTTAACTGATCAATTTTCTTCTGATCAGAAACATTTAGCATACACTGGATTTAGGCTACAATTTTGCATTATTGATCTATTGACTCACATAGCAGCCTTAAATCAGTCCCACTGAAACCCAACATCCTGACTCACATGAAAATTCCTAATTTTATTCTGTAATCCATAGGTAGCATTATCAAAGCACGTCTCCGTATGCACGTCAAAATACCACTATAACATTTCCCACGCTTTTCTGCATTGTTTCATATTGCTGCCCATTGAGAGCTTCGGTATTGAATTTGTGATCAACAAACGGTATGAGGGTAGATATGGATTTAATTATATATATTTTTCTTACAGAGTTGGTCCCTGTTAAGACACCTTGCTATTTAAACAATTTCCTCTCTTTATCGACGTTATTCATGAGCTGATCTGCTATCTGCATAATCATCAACTACATTTTGCCAAATAGGAGATATTGGAAGTTGGAAGTTATTTGGAAGTTATCGAGCAAGCTTAGCAACTTTGGTTTACTTTTGTTTGACTGCCGTTACAAAGTGTTTATGATTCGACAACGCTATGGCCTGCACTCTGTGCGTCCTGAGCACGCTCTGTATTGACATGGCCTACTGCTGAAATGCACTGCAATTAATTGAGGAACATGATAACGCTCTGAATTTATCAACGGCCTGTTTCACAATTCACAACAATGTAATTGGCGATGAAAGTTACGCTATCACTACTAAATATCAGCTTCACTTGCTGTGAAATCTTCACCTACCGGTGCAGCCAAGATGGCAATGTGGCGCAGTGGCAATCTTATTTTGGGAGAACCCTGAGTGACCATATCTTGGTTTTAAATGGGCACCTCCAATTTTTGCAGTATTCCTGGATATCTGGGGATAAATATGAATTATTCCTGTATTGAAACTTGGTAGTTTCAGGACTCCCTCGTGTATGTGTTTTATGAGCAAACTGGTAAAGGTTGCTCCTGTTGGCTGACCTCGTGTGTGTGTGTGTGTGTGTGTGTGTGTGTGTGTGTGTGTGTGTGTGTGTGTGTGTGTGTGTGTGTGCGTGCGTGTGATCACAGACCGTATCACAAGCCAATAGAAGACTTCATAAATCAACCGTGGACATGCACCTGAAAATCTCCCCGTAAATCTACTTCGAAACCAAAAACACGCACATGTACACACTTTAAATGGATTTGAGCTACTTCATTAAAGTCAAGAGAGCGAGAGAGAGTGTCTTTGATTTTCATCATCTCCAAGATTCATCTCTTGCCTCCTGGATGCGTATCTCAAATATATAAAATAAAAAAAAATAAAAAAAACATTCAATATTTATTGTTCCCTCCCCTGGGAGCTAATAAGGGGAACCTGAATGGACCTGCAACACATCAAATGCTAATTTGCATGTCTTGTTGTCAGGGGAAGAAAGCAATCGCCAGGATAGACAAACAGGATTTAAATCTGCCTGTCAAACAACACCCCAAACAGCCCTGAAAATGAACCTTGCCAGAAAAAGGCACACTCCCCACTTGTAAGAAGCGAATTCAGCCTACTTTTCAATAAGGAACGCCATTATTGGATATATGCTAATATGCTATGGTAACATGCTAGGGTAATATGATATGCTAATATCCTTCCCTAACACTGTTTCTTCAGGATAAAGGTTATCCTGCAGAAGGTTAAGCATGGAAGGTAACTAGTGCAGCGGATGTCGCCGTGGCAATGCTGCTAAATTTAGTCTCCTACTACAGTGGGCTAGTGGGAGGTGTTCATTCGGTTATTTGTTCTTCCTCTGGTGAACAAACACTTGAACACGAGTCGTGAGGGGAATAATTACAAGGGAACATGCTCATTAATGACAACATCAAACGTACACAGACGTCACCCAGAAAATGTCAACGTTATCGAGTCACTGACGTGTGTAACGTGTAAACATTTTATTTCCTCGATTGCAACACTCACTAACGAGTTCCAAACTGCCTCTGGAAGCATCATCAGCACAATAACTGTTCATTGGGCGCTCCATGAAATGGGTTTCATTGGCCGAGCAGCCGCACACAAGCCTAAGATCACCATACGCATATGCAAGCGTTGGCTGGAGTGGTGTAAAGATGCAGCCATTGGACTTGGGATCAGTGGAAACACGGTCTCCGGAGTGATGAATCACGCTTCACCATCTGGCAGTCCGACGGACGAATCTGGGTTTGGCAGATACCAGGAGAACGCTACCTGCCCCAATGCATAGTGTCAACTGTAAAGTTTGGTGGAGGAGGAATAAATTGTCTGGGGCTGTTTTTCATGGTTTGGGCTAGGCCCCTTAGTTCTAGTGAAGGGAAATATTAACGCTACAGCATACAATGATATTCTAGACGATTCTGTGCTACCAACTTTGTTGCGACAGTTTGGAGAAGGCCCTTTCCTGTTTCAGCATGACAATGCCCCTGTGCATGAAGCGAAGTCCATACAGAAATGGTTTGTTGAGATCGGTGTGGAAGAACTTGACTGGCCTGCACAGAGCCCTGAACTCAACCCCATCAAACACCTTTGTGATGAATTGGAATGCCGACTGCCAGGCCTAATGGCCCATCATCAGTGCCCGACCTCACTAATGGTCTTGTGGCTGAATGAAAGCAAGTCCCCGCAGCAATGTTCCCACAACTAGAAGAAAGCCTTCCTGTTATAGCAACAAGGGGGGCCAACTCCATTGTAATGCCCAAGATTTTGGAATGAGATGTTCGAGTAGCAGGTGTCCACATACTTTTGGTCATGTAATGTATGTTTACTCATTTATTTCCCTGAGCCTCCTTTTGCCATTGAAAGGCTCAGTCTGACTGTGTGGCTGTGTTGATATACATTTTTATATACACAGTCTACATTCTAGAGACCTCAAACTCAATTCTGGACCTCGAAGCCAGTTTCACTGCATTTTTTTTATGGTTCCCCTCTAATCAGGGATCGTTTTAGACCTGTGACACAAGGTGTGTGCAATTACGAATTAGTTAGAACAGAAAACCAGCAGGCTATGGACCTCATAGGGTAACAGTTGAGTAACCCTGCTCTAAAGCCTTCCCATAGAATAAGTAATGTAATAGGATCTCTATGAGCCTAACCTGCTTACCCCCTTCAAATTTGGAGGATACATATGCAAATAAAAGATGACTGGTTATTAGTCAGAATAATAAGATCAGCTTGTGATGTCATGATCTGGGTCACAAACTCCCACCTGAACAGGCTAAAATTCCAGGCATTTAAAAACATTATTATTATATATTTTTTTAAACAGCTCTTACACAAAAAGGGCATTATCAAAATTTGGTAATTAGACCAAATGAAATGAGTAGGTAAAATGATGAGAATATGTTTTAGCAGGTGTTTACCAAAAGAAGAGATGGCACTGCATGTGCAACACAAATAGTTCTGATAATACTGAATGTGTCACGTCAGAAACCGCATCCAAAAACTTGCCCATGTCAGACCATGTCAGACCACGTCAGAGCATGTCAGACCACATCAGACCATGTCAGAGCACATCAGACCATGTCAGAGCACGTCAGACCATGTCAGACCACGTCAGACCATGTCAGAGCACGTCAGAGCATGTCAGACCATGTCAGACCACATCAGAGCATGTCAGAGCATGTCAGACCACATCAGAGCATGTCAGAGCACGTCAGACCATGTCAGACCACATCAGACATGTCAGAGCATGTCAGACCACATCAGAGCATGTCAGAGCATGTCAGACCATGTCAGACCACATCAGAGCATGTCAGAGCATGTCAGACCATGTCAGAGCATGTCAGACCATGTCAGACAACATCAGAGCATGTCAGAGCATGTCAGACCATGTCAGACCACATCAGAGCATGTCAGACCATGTCAGACCACATCAGAGCACGTCAGACCATGTCAGACCACATCAGAGCATGTCAGAGCATGTCAGACCATGTCAGAGCATGTCAGAGCATGTCAGACCATGTCAGAGCATGTCAGACCACATCAGAGCACGTCAGACCATGTCAGACCACATCAGAGCACGTCAGACCATGTCAGACCACATCAGAGCATGTCAGAGCATGTCAGACCACATCAGAGCACGTCAGACCATGTCAGACCACATCAGAGCATGTCAGAGCATGTCAGACCATGTCAGAGCATGTCAGACCATGTCAGACCACATCAGAGCATGT
This sequence comes from Oncorhynchus tshawytscha, assembly GCF_018296145.1. Classification (NCBI taxonomy): domain Eukaryota; kingdom Metazoa; phylum Chordata; class Actinopteri; order Salmoniformes; family Salmonidae; genus Oncorhynchus; species Oncorhynchus tshawytscha. The sequence goes on along the minus strand of NC_056437.1, from coordinate 41,484,287 downwards.
CAGAGCACGTCAGACCATGTCAGACCACATCAGAGCATGTCAGAGCATGTCAGACCATGTCAGACCACATCAGAGCACGTCAGAGCATGTCAGACCATGTCAGAGCATGTCAGACCATGTCAGACCACATCAGAGCATGTCAGAGCACGTCAGACCATGTCAGACCACATCAGAGCATGTCAGAGCATGTCAGACCATGTCAGACCACATCAGAGCACGTCAGACCATGTCAGACCACATCAGAACATGTCAGAGCATGTCAGACCATGTCAGAGCATGTCAGACCACATCAGAGTCAGACCATGTCAGACCACATCAGAGCACGTCAGACCATGTCAGACCACATCAGAGCATGTCAGAGCATGTCAGACCACATCAGAGCACGTCAGACCATGTCAGACCACATCAGAGCATGTCAGAGCATGTCAGACCATGTCAGAGCATGTCAGACCATGTCAGACCACATCAGAGCATGTCAGAGCACGTCAGACCATGTCAGACCACATCAGAGCATGTCAGAGCATGTCAGACCATGTCAGACCACATCAGAGCACGTCAGAGCATGTCAGACCATGTCAGAGCATGTCAGACCATGTCAGACCACATCAGAGCATGTCAGAGCACGTCAGACCATGTCAGACCACATCAGAGCATGTCAGAGCATGTCAGACCATGTCAGACCACATCAGAGCACGTCAGACCATGTCAGACCACATCAGAACATGTCAGAGCATGTCAGACCATGTCAGAGCATGTCAGACCATGTCAGACCACATCAGAGCATGTCAGAGCACGTCAGACCATGTCAGACCACATCAGAGCATGTCAGAGCATGTCAGACCATGTCAGACCACGTCAGAGCACGTCAGACCACATCAGAGCACGTCAGAGCATGTCAGACCATGTCAGACCATGTCAGAGCATGTCAGAGCACGTCAGAGCACGTCAGACCATGTCAGAGCACGTCAGACCATGTCAGAGCATGTCAGAGCACGACAGACCATGTCAGAGCACATCAGAGCATGTCAGACCACATCAGAACATGTCAGAGCATGTCAGACCATGTCAGACCACATCAGAGCATGTCAGAGCATGTCAGACCATGTCAGACCACATCAGAGCATGTCAGACCATGTCAGACCACATCAGACCATGTCAGAGCATGTCAGACCACATCAGAGCATGTCAGAGCATGTCAGACCATGTCAGACCATGTCAGACCACATCAGAGCACGTCAGACCATGTCAGACCACATCAGAGCACGTCAGACCATGTCAGACCACATCAGAGCACGTCAGACCATGTCAGACCACATCAGAGCACGTCAGACCATGTCAGACCACATCAGAGCACGTCAGACCATGTCAGACCACATCAGAGCACGTCAGACCATGTCAGACCACATCAGAGCATGTCAGAGCATGTCAAACCACATCAGAGCACGTCAGACCATGTCAGACCACATCAGAGCATGTCAGAGCATGTCAGACCATGTCAGAGCATGTCAGACCACATCAGAGCATGTCAGACCATGTCAGACCACATCAGACCATGTCAGACCACATCAGAGCACGTCAGACCATGTCAGACCACATCAGAGCACGTCAGAGCATGTCAGACCATGTCAGACCATGTCAGAGCATGTCAGAGCACGTCAGACCATGTCAGAGCACGTCAGACCATGTCAGAGCACGTCAGACCATGTCAGAGCACGTCAGAGCACGTCAGAGCACGTCAGACCATGTCAGAGCACGTCAGAGCACGTCAGAGCACGACAGACCATGTCAGAGCATGTCAGAGCACGTCAGAGCACGTCAGAGCACGTCAGAGCACGTCAGAGCACGTCAGAGCACGACAGACCATGTCAGAGCACGTCAGAGCACGTCAGAGCACGTCAGAGCACGACAGACCATGTCAGAGCACGTCAGAGCGGGACCATATCACATGGCTTCAGTGACCAGACTATCAGATCGATCATTCTCAACACAACTCGTCTAGATCTGTACCTTGGCAAATCCTCTAACTATCCTTGTGTGCATCTACCGCCATACATGTTTGGAATAACAACAAAGGAATGCAGCAGAGAGAGATGGATAAATCACGGTAGCCTCGCCTACAGATGGGACCGAGCTACAGCTCAACATACATACACGTATAGATGTGCATGTGTTTGAGCAAGGAGGAGGAGGAGCCACCTTGGCAAATTCAATGAGAGAGACGTGTGTGCGTATTGGATGAGTCTTCAGCAAAAATCTATCTCTACTCACCAAGAGTTGGGGGAAAGTCTCTCAACTCACCCAGCATGCACCTGACCAGAAAGCAGAGGATAAACAAAAGCAAAGATATGGTCTAACAGCACCAGAATGGACACAGGGACATGTGCATAATAGAGGACGGCTATTGTATCTATGCTTCAATGAATTGACTGAGCAATCAAATAAATGACAATTCCTTACTGACAGGAATCAAATTAATTATTTGCAAATGGAATCTTGTAAACACAGAACCAAACTAGCATGTGCAAAGTAACATTAGTTTCTCCCTTTAAAGGCTCTCTAAGCTTTGCTGTGCATTTGCTTTCTGTGCATGTGTCAACAATCAACAAGGCTTGCCGTCATGCAAGAAAGGATTCATATCGGTTCCATTTGCATAACTTGTTCAAACAGATCTGTGACATTATCGTTGTATGTAATTAGTGACGTTCAAAAGCGCTAGCACAGAGCATTGATCATTCTGGCCTAGATTAAACTTGTCAGATGAGGATGCTCTGTACGTTCAGCAGCACTAGCCTACACTGTGTGTGTGTGTGTGTGTGTGTGTGTGCTCGACTGAACTTGTGTGAGTGTACTTGTGCACACATTTGAGTGTGTATGTGAGACAAAGAAGAGACCCGAGTGTGTCTTTGCTAGTGTGTGGTACATTACCACGCTCGCCCTGACATGAGAGAGAGCACCACCGGTTGGGAGAAGCCCACATGCGGTGCAAGTCAGAGACAGCTGGCTGATGGCTGCAGCACACCGCTGGATTGGAAAGGTCATTGGTCCTGTTCTCTATGTAGAGGGGAACGTAGAGGGTCCGGCAACCAGGGCTGGTACTAGCCCCCCAGTACACACTGCCAGTTCGATCAGAGAAAATAGCACCAGTGGCAAATTAGCATTGACCATGGGAGTTGTGTACAGAAGTGGCTCTTCAGCTGGCTAGCACACAGCAGGCTATTGAACAGACGCAGTGAGGAGCTCTTACTGTGCCACGCCCTTTGTTGAACTGTACTCTGCTAATGCTAACTGCCAATAAGTAAGTAATGTTGCTGGAACGTTATTGGAATGTTAATGGAGTGCTTGTAGAGCTTTTTGCCCTATTAATATGCACAAGGCTGGTGTCCTACCTTGAGATGAACACTGAACTAACAGAATTGATTGGGTGAAAAGCAAGGTTGCCACTGTAATGGTTACATCTAACCAGTTCTGTCAGATTAGTGTTGAAGGGTCTATTTTCCAAGCATTTAACTAGGCCTGTAGCTTGTGTCATACCACAGCTAAGGGGACATTTTAGAACAAACAAACAATGCTGTATTTTGACATGGTGAATTTGAGAGGTCATCTAGTCATTTCTCACTGAGAGTGTGTTTGACAGTCAATGTGTATCTAAGCACTCTAGATGATTTGATTCTCATCCGATGGCATTCTGTGTATGTGTCCGTCTCTCTCACTGTGTGTGTGTGTGTGTGTGTGTGTGTGTGTGTGTGTGTGTGTGTGTGTGTGTGTGTGTGTGTGTGTGTGTGTGTGTGTGTGTGCATGCGTGCCTGCATGTGTCTGTGTGAGTTTTGTTGGTGTTCCCGCAAAAACAAGAGGCTCTTTTTTCCTCTCCCTGCAATTTTTCACAATCCAATTCTGCTGTGGACCAGATTAGTGGCAGTGGCCATTGACCCCTCCATCTGTGAGTGGGAGACCCTGTTCAACAGAAATGCACGGTGATGCAGCCTTGCCAAAGTCCCTAACCAACCAGTCACCGTCTCATATTCACACATACTGCTTTGAAGCAAAGAACCCTAGCCTGGTCCCAATCTGTTTGTGTCGTCTTGCAAACTCCTATGTTCAATGTCATGCTAAATCATAGTTGGCTGTACAGCACACACATATCTGGGACCAGGCTAAAATAACCCTGCGTCTACTCAATAAAAGAAAATCTATTAAGTCTGATTTACACCATTTAGAAATGTCCTGCTTTTAAGATGAAACATATCTCATTAAATGGAGGAAAGAGGACGTTATAGAGATATTTTATTGCACAGTAATAAAATAAAAAGGTTTGTTAGTGATGATGCTGAATCATTCAACGACGTCAAGTGTCTTCATTTTCCTCAGAAACGTTAATGGTTTCTTAAATACCGAGGGTGTTTTAGTATTTGAGATAGCTCGCTCATTCAAAGGGAATGACTAAGAATGATTCCACATCATCGTTGACTTTTACTAAGTCATTTCACTAAGAGGTAATTGTTTGAATAAAAAGAATTGTCTCAAGAACAAACACTTATGAAACACACTGGCAAACAACTCTGTACTACTTATCATGTTAACAGTGAACTGATGTCACCCAGAATCATGAAGCATATTCCAAAAGGGCCTAGCGCTTACGTTGTGATTACTCGCCCCGAAGAAGAGTTTGAAGAAGCTTTTGTAGTGGCTAATTAGCAACGACGGCATGCCGTTTTTACATGCAGATTATGAGACAGTGTTTATAAACTGACCTCCTACGCCTCCATGCTTTGGAGGAGAAGACACCCAGAAAAATCCCTCAAAGGCTATTCTGTAATGGTCTTCCCTCTCTCTCTCATTCCCTCATCACCATCCTCCTCTCCACTCAGAGAGGAGAGAGTGGGGAGACATTTGCAGTGCATTCAAATAAAAAGAGGGAGAAGAGAGGTAAACAAGGAGGGGGAAGCCTGGCCTGTGTGCTGCTAATGACCAGGAAAATAGAGTTCACGTGGGAGCTGTCCATGGATGGATGGATGGATGGAGAGAAGTGGTGCAGAACAGCATCTGAATCAGGGGAGGGATGGGAGGATGTGTGTGTGTGTCTGTGGGTGGGGGAGGGATGGGAGGATGTGTGTGTGTGTGGGGGGATGGGAGGATGTGTGTGTGCCTGTGGGTGTGTGTGGGGGAGGGATGGGAGGATGTGCATGTGTCTGTGGGTGTGTATGGGGGAGGGATGGGAGGATGTGTGTGTGTGTGTCTGGGTGGGGGAGGGATGGGAGGATGTGTGTGTGTCTGTGGGTGTGTGTGGGGGGAGGGATGAGAGGATGTGTGTCTGTGGGTGTGTGGGAGGGGAGGGTGTGTTTGTGGGTATGTATGGGGGAGGGAGGGAGGGGAGTGTGTGTCTGTGGGTGTGTATGGGGGAGGGAGGGGAAGGTGTGTATGAGGGAGTGAGGGAAGGAATGGTGTGTGTGTCTGTGGGTGTGTATGGGGGAGGGAGGGGAGGGTGTGTGTGTCTGTGGGTGTGTATGCGGGAGGGATGTGAGGATGTGTGTGGGGGAGGGATGGGAGGATGTGTGTGTGTCTGTGGGTGTGTGTGGGGGAGGGATGGGAGGATGTGTAGGACAGGAGGTTGTCAGAGAGGCAGTGGTGGCCTGGGCGAGCTACCAGACCGCCTGCCATTATGCTCTCTCATTTGGAAATCTCTTTCAGGAAGGAGAGAGAGGGAGGGAGGGAGGCAGGGAGAGAGAAGGACGGATGGAGGGGTCTCTTCTCCTCCACCCCCAGCCAGATAAACAAAAGCAAGCTGAGCCCCTGCAGAAGGGCTGAAGGAGGAGAGAGAGGTGGTGAGAGAGAACAAGAGGGAGATACAGAGAGAGAAAGAGAGAGGTGGGGAGGTAGAGGGCACTGCAGCAGAACACAGGCTATCAGCATCCCCCCCCCCTCGCCTCCACACTCACTGTTTCTCCTCTTGGTTAGTGGTGTGTGTGTGAGAGGGAGTGCCTGTGTATGTGCTACGTGGCTCTAGCACCTGGCTGTCTCTCCACAGCCATCTTGTACACGAACACAAAACAAAGCATTTACAAACCTGCTGCTCTCTACTATCTAGTCTGGTATGTCTGTCCTCTACTGGTGTCTCCATGCCCTCGCGAAGCTTACTTACAATCCACTTGTATTTGAATTGCTCCATGAAGATTATCATCATCAAACAGTCTGCTCTACAACACCTGCAAACCAATCAATTCAGAGGAAAATATAGTGGTTGCATTGGTGTTTTCAACAGGCTTTGGAGGAGATCTAGAGTAAAGGAATGCAAAGGGCACACAAGTAAACATTGACTAGAACCACTCAACGACAAAGCACGTGTGCAATGTTGCAGGCATAGCTCTGTGTCGTAGTGTGTGCGTTTCTAGTTTTATTAGTGGTATGTACAGGATACGCATGGTGTACGCCGTCTAACAAAATTGCTTACTCTCTGGTTCCTTCTCGACAATGCCACAACAATAACACATAATAAAGATGAGAATGCGAACAAAGTAAATAGCTCAGTGGAATAGAATATCTTTTTTTTGCATCAGTATAATACAGGAAGGCACAATTTATAGTCCAATATTTACACATCAGAGAAAGGTGGAATGTGAGGGCAAGTGTTTAAATTGTGCAGTATTTGCAGGCTTTTGTGTGTGTGTGCACGTGCAGAGCGAGAGCGAGAGAGAGAGAGAGCGAGAGAGAGCGAGAGAGAGAGAGAGAGAAAGAGTCTGTGATTTGTGAGAGAGAAGAGCGTGTATGTGATCTCAAGGACCCATCTGAACACAGATATGAATCCCTGTACTGTGGCCTGCAGATTAACTGCCATGCGGAAGCCCCTGTCCTCTGCTCCCCTCACATCTCCCTCTATTGATTGCCCAGAAATAACCCCCTCTCTCACACACACATAAACACACTTGCATGCACACACACATACACACTAATGTCATCAGTGCGTTGGGAGAGGGGGGGGGCACAAGGAGTCCTTGCGGCACAGGCTTGTCCTTAAGGTCAGAGCCAGGAGGCAGACACTGTTCAACAAGGCATATTTAGGAGGTCCTGTTGTTGTAAAATCTCAGCGCAGCCAATTTAATGTATTTCATGTATTCCAGGACTTGGACATCTGATTCAACTGAGAGGTTGAATGAGACATTTAGTAAACATGATTATAGTGCATTAAATAATTTGTTGGTCTTTTCTGTTAGATTGGGTAATTTTCATAGGACTTTATTGACCTTATCTCACCTAAATGAAATTCCAGTCAGTTATACTAAAACGGGATCAGTCTAGACAATTGATAGACTGAAACACAAAGGTCTCAGGCTGAAACATTCATGTATAATAGAGGTGGTGGATTTACCGGGCGCAGTGTTGCATTACTAAGTATTTCTTCTAATCAAGTGTCTGGAGAATGTATCTACTCCTCTGCGCCTGCGAAACATCATTAGGACAGCCTCTGTTTATCGTCTGTTCAGGAAAGGAAATAGAATTCAAATCACAAATTGTGAAAATGCCCATAATGTCAGCTGAATCATTTTATTTCAATTCCCGACTTCAAAGGGACTGGAATTGATCCTGATCCTACGCTATGCTAGGTCTAAATTCCAGCACGAGTGCTGTCCTTCCTGTCGGCTCAGTGGGTAGAGCGCAACGCCAGGGTTATGAAAATGTATGCACTCACTACTGTAAGTCACTCTGGATAAAAGCATATGCTAAATGACTAAAACGTCAACAGCTCTCCCCTCAACAGCTCACCCCATCAACAGCTCTCCCCATCAACAACTCTCCTCATCAACAGCTCTCCCCTCAACAGCTCTCCTCATCAACAGCTCTCCTCATCAACAGCTCTCCCCTCAACAGCTCTCCTCATCAACAGCTCTCCCCATCAACAGCTCAAATCAAATCAAATCAAATCAAATCAAATTTTATTTGTCACATACACATGGTTAGCAGATGTTAATGCGAGTGTAGCGAAATGCTTGTGCTTCTAGTTCCGACAATGCAGTAATAACGAGCAAGTAATCTAACTAACAATTCCAAAAAAAAACTACTGTCTTATACACAGTGTAAGGGGATAAAGAATATGTACATAAGGATATATGAATGAGTGATGGTACAGAGCAGCATAGGCAAGATACAGTAGATGATATCGAGTACAGTATATACATATGAGATAAGTATGTAAACCAAGTGGCATAGTTAAAGTGGCTAGTGATACATGTATTACATAAGGATGCAGTCGATGATATAGAGTTGTCCAGTATCCATATCAACAGCTCTCCCCTCAACAGCTCTCCTCCTCAACAGCTCTCCCCATCAACAGCTCTCCCCGCAACAGCTCTCCTCATCAACAGCTCTCCCCTCAACAGCTCTCCTCATCAACAGCTCTCCCCTCAACAGCTCTCCTCATCAACAGCTCTCCCCATCAACAGCTCTCCCCTCAACAGCTCTCGCCATCCACATCTGTCCCCATCAAGTCCTTTAGGGATTTACTGGAAGTTTACAGCCAGCAACTTTTACCAGTCCTCCAGCCATAAAGCACTTTATAGTTTTTGTATTTTACTTAATATATAGATGGTGACTGTACAGTACATTATGTTTTTGGCAGAGGGGAAGGAGAGCAGAGCAGTGATGCTCAGTTGGCAATCTGTTGTAGAAGACCACAGCATAACAGCGGGTGGGGTATGATAGGACAGGATATCACTGAGCATAGAGCCGTGAAGGACTGTCCTCCTCTTAGCAAGGGCTGGGCCCTATCCAATCCCCCTCGGGAAGAATCTTTCGCAGCTCAATTCTAATTTATATACGTATAAATAACGGAGGGTGACATTAATAATTGGATCGAAGGCAGGGGCTAAACACACACACACCAGGCCCTCTGCCAAGCGAGGCAGTGTTTTTGCGAACGCTAGTTCAATACTGGCTCAGCATCTTTGGTGTGATTGAATGTGGATGGGGGGGTGGGTGGGAGCATTAATCGCCCGTGCCGCAGTGAGGGGCGTTGTCGGGCCGTCTAGTTTCAACGTCTGACTGTCCTCAACCTCTTGTCTACAGTAGTCTACAGCTAACGTGCTAAAAGCCAACGGTCTAGTTCGGATATGAGGCTGTGAAGGTGTTGGATAATTCTGGTCCCAGAGACCCACAGAGTGTGCAGGCTTTGGTTCCACCCCTGCACCAACACACCTGATTCAGTGACTTAACTGATAGTGGTCTTCAATTTAGACCATGATTAGATGAGCTAGGATGGAAGAAAAAACATCCACACACTGTAGCTCTCCAGGACTGGAGATGTACTAGAGTTGTTGAGAGAGTCGTGACTGTATGCTAACTGCTAAAGTGCTATTTCATTGTGGCTGACTGTTTGAAAGACAGTCGAGTTGAAGACAAAAAAAATAGACCTTACTTTGTAGCTTGTGTAATTTCTTTTAGTTCCAACCACAAATTCAGACCAGTTTGCCATGGTACCATGGTGTAACACAAACAGACAGAAACAGGCATTGTTAGCAGGCAAATGAGGAACGGTGTTGTTTTGAAGCAGGTACGTCCTGGTTTGCCATCCATTTAAAAGTAACTAAGTATGAATGAAGTGGCATCCTTCAAATAACCTCTTAAGTTTTGCTAAGGAGTATCAAAATGATTTCATTATGAATAACTTGTGATATATTCTAGTGAGGCATGTGAGATGAGAAGCTTTGAAACTGGTTCATCGAAGTCCTTCCAATGTCATAATTCATTCACAAAAATACTTTGTTTTATGAACAATGCAAACAACTTGACATACCACAGACCATCAACATCTAAACACCTAACACAAAACAACACTGACAAGAAAAAGAGAATGTGACAAATTGGAGCTCTAGAGTCTAGTGACCTTCTGCTCATACAAACTGGTTTTAAGATCAGCTCTCCCTGCCTCCATGTCTAACATCATCCATTATGCAGTACTCAACAAAACTGACCCTAGACCAGCTATAGAGAGCAAAAGGTTGCAAGAACAAGAGAAGAAAAGACGTGAAGAAGAAACAAAAGCAGGTGCAGAAGCAAGAGATCGTCTATCAGCAGCTATGGAGCGGCGACGGCGGCGGGGGAAGATGTACGAAAACAGAGGAGAAGGAAAGGCAGTGAGAGAAAAAGTGTGATAAAAGAAAATTGATATGGAAAGACCACTGCGATAGTTAGTATGCAGCACACAAACACTAGACGCTGAGAGGCGACCATTCTGTAAAAACTAAGAGAGAAGAGAAGGGCACGAGTGAGAGAGAGAGAAATCAATGAAAAGAGAGAAGAAGGAGGGGGGGTTTACCTGGGTACTGAGCAGCTCCTGTGTCAGGGGAAAGGGGGAAGGAAAAGAGAGAGAGAGTAGCGTTAGCATTAGCGATAAGCCCCTTTCACCACAGATTAACAGCCCCCAACATCACCAGTGCAGAGGAGAGGTAGCTCACTAGCATAGCGTGAGGCCAACATATGAAGGCAGAGAGAGAGGATTTCTAGGGTGCTTGATTTCTTGATTTCTCAGGGAAAGGGTGAATAGTTTCATTCATTCAATAGCACACATGGCATTTCAATTCAGTCAATTCACCAGTAGAAGATTTGACTTTTCAGTTCAGTCACATTCAATACAGCTTGACATAATCATAGTATAATAAACATAGCTTAATATTGAACACCTCAGAATTGGTCTGAATAGCAAGCACAAGCTTATTGGTGGTTCAATTCATATGACAGTGAATGCAAATTACACCATTTCAGAGATGTTAGGTACCAGATTTGTCCATCTGTGGTTTCTGCCATCGCTATCTGCTATCCCCCTGAAATGAGCATCTTCACCCATAATGCAATTCATTTGTCACCCGTTACATCTTTAAAAACCGCTCTACGCCAACCGAGTGTCAGGATTCTGCTCTGAGGCTGGTTCTGATTAGACAACCCATATCCTTTCAACATTTGCCAAATTTCAATCACGGTGACATACTAATTATCAATTCTCCAAGAGACAAGTGGGAGTCTGTTGATTCCTCCTAGTAGACGAGAAATCAGTTGAAATTTTCAGAGTGGAGACTGAAAAGAAAATATATCCTATTTGGTTTCCGTTTATATCCTGAGAGACATTTCAACTCGTATTTGTGGCACAGATGTATTTAATGGATGTCTGAAATGGTCTAAAATGTATCATCGGCTGACATCATCTAGATTTTATTCCATTGAACTTTGCTGAGCAATCAGCCTGAATCTCTCCAACCATCTACTGATACAAAACAAACCAACATGTAAAAACATAAGTGGTACATCGTTAGAAAAAGTTGTTCCAAAAGGAGTGTCCGGCTGTCCACATAAGATAACCCTTTGAGGGTACAGGTAAAACCCTCTGTGGAAAGGGTTCTATATGGAACCTAAAAGAGTTCTACCTGGAACCAAAAGGGTTCTACCTAGAACCAAAAAGGGTCCTTCAAAGGGTTCTCCTATGGGGACAGCTGAAGAACCATTTTAGGTTTGAGATAGCACCTTGTTTCTCAGAGTGTAGCCTAGTACTAGTAGCCTAATTATGCATATAGAAATTAAGTGTTGAGATTGTCAGCAGGTTGACTACACCAAAGCCCTCCAGGCCTCCATGAGCACAGTAATAGATTCATCAACACTGATACATAAACCAGGTTTCCATCCAACCTTTTTATGCGAGTAAAGTACATGTCGCATAAAACACTTCACGGCCTGATGGAATGCAAACAGCAAATTTGTCTGTAAACTTTCCAAATATGTAAATGTTCCAAAATACTCTAGACAAGGTGGGATCTTTTTGTGTCTGTAAAATGTATTATGTGAGAAATGGGGGGTGGAAACGCCTTTATGCGCAAATATTGATATAATAACCATACTTTTAAAGTAAACTTGGAGTCACGCGATGATACATGTATGTTGTGTGGTCCTCCCACTATGACTCGGAGAAAGCATGCAGTTTATTAGGCTTACAGATGAAATAAGTGATGATAAACTTCACAGGGTGGTGAAAGTGCACAGCGATTGATACTCCTTCCCAATAAATATAGAGGGTCTTATTCTGGTGACATGATTAATCTCACTATTTTGTCCATAATAATCTCATCATGTCGGCAAGCCTACCCGCACTGTATCTGCAAACTGTTGGCAAGCTGCGCTCTAACTAAACATTATTTTTGACTAAACCATCAGTAGAATTGAAAATGCGATGGAAACTCATTTGTAACTTGTATTTTTAATTCGGTACAGGGGAATTTAACCGTAAAAGTCATTTTTATGTGCACTACGTCATCACACACATCCTTTTATCAGCAACAAGTTCACCTCTGGTGGGGAAATTTGCATATTGTTTATAATGCAGATTTTAGAATATTCACATTACAATCTGTTGCCAATTGGATGGAAAAAAGCTACTGACATGAATAGCCTGACATGGAATATCTTTCTGTTTTTCTCTCTGCATTGTTTGGAAGGGCTCGTAAGTCAGCATTTCACTGTTAGTCTAAACCTGTTGTTTACGAAGCATGTGATAAATAAAATGTGATTTGATTTGTATTTGAATCACTCATACATGTTCCTTACTCAGTCTGCTGTTAGTAGGCTAAAACACACACACACGCACACACACACACACACACACGCGCACACACACACGCACACACTCAGACCTTTCTTGATAGTCTATTCCTGTAACTCAACAATAGTCCTGCTCAACAATAGTCCACATTGCTATTTATCTTATGGAGTCAAATGATATGATATGCATTTGATAGACTTTTTGAATATAAATGGCATAGTCTCATTATGGGTTGCAGGTGAGTTTTACAGTATATCAAATTATTACCCACTACACACACACACACACACACAGAGCGAGTACAAAACAAACACACACGCATACCCAAAACCCCAGCACCACCGCAAGCCAGTCTCCTCTGCTTAAGGATTCCAGTCATGGCCCAGGCCACGGCAACTAAGTGGTTCAGAGAGCCACGGGGGGACCCAGGCCGCCCTGGAGATCAGGTTCCTGGAACACAGGCCAGGGGGAAGGGGCTTGCAATGTTAAGTAAATGCCAGACGGGTGTGAATAACTCTGCATGGCCATTTCAACCCCACTGGTCCTGAGGGGGGCTGCCTGGCTAACCTGCCAACCCCTCTTGCCCGGCATGGCCATGTCGCCGGTATGCAACCATCGAACCCTCCAACAACCCTGGAGGTGAGGTTAAATGCTGGAACCAGAGAGATGCATTAAACATGAGTCATTTCAAATGAAAGGTAGCTACACCCTACTCTAAAAATGATAGGAACATTAACCAGGGGTCAGACAGGCTGGGCTGCATTAATGAAGGCTTGATGCCTCTCTTTAAAATCACCTCTACAGCCCGCAAGAACACTTCACTTCATAAAATGGCTACAGAACAGCTCAAAGACAGGCCGGCCTTCTCTCTCGCACACACACATCCTCATCCCTATGCATGGACACACACAAACATTTCTGGGTGTGAGAGACCTGCAAGAATCTCTATAGCAGCAGCAAAATATGACCAAGTTCATATTCAAAGCCTCAATAGAAATACGGGCCTTATTGCATATGTAATATGGTTTGTATTGCAGACCTACAGTAGGTTAATAATCCAGACATAGCAATCTGCTACTGTCAGCAAAATCCTATCAAGTTAAGGAGCTTCTGACAGCATTAACCCTCTGCTGAACTCTCTACATTAACATTAGTTCAACCCTTTCCTCCACTGATCTAAGGCCTTACTGGAGGAACCATACCACTAACCTTGTCATCCTTGTCAACCTTTTATGTAGTAGTCCCAAAAGTGCAAAGCTCGCCCACCCTGTGCGCCAGCCCCAAAATAAAGTGTACCGAAGGTATTTGAAAGAAAATAATAGGCAATCTATTTTTGACCCAGGTCTGAATGGCACAGATCCAGACATGGGGAAGTTGGCGGTAGTTGGGTCCTCCTCTTCCACCCCCACCCCATTCAAAAGGTGGAGTGTAACCGCATTATGTCGTGATTAAATCGGAAATCTGCAGCTGGAGGGCCATGAAATTGGACATGATGAGTGTGCCACATTAAAAAGTAATTATCGATACCGCTCTCCCATTGTCTCCCTTACAAGCCGCTGAAGTGAATCAAAGTCTGAATGAAAATGGATTCAACCTTGTTCCAGTCAACACTGTAACAATTTGTTTTGTTTTCAAAGCCCCAGTGACCCAATTGTGACTACATTACTGTGAGAGCATTCTTCTCGTGATTGAGATCATACTGTATTGTGTGTGTGCCACTGTGACTCTGTGTGTGTGTAAGTGACACAGACTGCAAGAAAGACATCTACATGTCTGAAATATCACTTACTCACTCACACACACACGCAAACACACACACACACACACACCAGGGGATGAGACGAAGGCCACTGTTGAGCAGGGACATAGTGGAGCTCTATGAAACCAGCCACTCTCGCTCGTTCTCTCTCTCTCCCCCCTACACTGGAAGCATCGGCTCGGCTCGCTCATCCACGCTCGGCGTCTGAGTCAGTATGGAGAGGGACTTAACAGCTGTCTGCGGCGCCGCGATTAAACGCCTGCGCTGTCATACTGATAAGCTGGCGGTGATGGGAAAATTCCCCCGCCATGTCCCAGCCTGACCTGGGAGAGGAAGGCGAGGTCACCACCACAATCATGGGTGGCGCCGAGAGATTGGGAAAATATCAAACCCGGAGATCTTGGATTAATGTAGGTTTCTTAGTGTTTCAAGAGGGGGGGAAAACTATGTGCACTGCAGAGCAGACACAGTGTAGCACTCATTTGGAATATGAAGTTATTTTTGTGTGAGTTTTCCTGTTGCACCGCTGAGACAGAAGAAACCACGGATGAGGTCTGTTGTTACTAAGCGCTGTGATGCACTGTGCTGATTGTGCACGACGCCTGTAAGGTTAAGATGCACTGAAGTACCATAAGTGGCAAAGAGTCATCATAAAAAAACATGGCCCTCGTCATGGCTCTAATGTAAGTCAGGGGTAAACTGCAAACACAACGTGACTCACTCATCTCTGAGTGGACCTCTCTCCACTGAGCCAACTCATTCAGCACTATCTAGGCTAAATAGGCTATACAAAGCATACAGACTGGTTACATAAATGATGTAAGGACCATACACGATGTCGGATCTTAATTGGAGCCAGTTCGCTACTTTTGTAAGAGTTGTAAAAATGTTCGTAAAGGAAAATCAAGTCTGACATTTCAAAGTGGGAATTACAAACTTCAGAAGACTTTTTAAACATTAAATACACTTTTTAAAATTCCCACATTGCAGGAAAGTTCTCCTTCAACAGGGTGATCAAGATCCTACACCTGCATGTTAACTTTGCATGTGAATGTACAGTATGTAACCAATGCTGTGTAAGTGCAACTCAAAATAAACATTCCAGGGCCAAGGCAGTTCCAGAGCATTAGGAAAGTATTCAGACCCCTTACATTACAGCCTTATTCTAAAATTGATTACATTTTTCCCATCATCAATCTACCACAAAACCCCACAATGACAACGTGAAAACAGGTTTTTAACAAATGTATGAAACATTAACAAAATTAACAATAAATATTCAGACCCTTTGATATGAGACTCAACATTGAGCTCAAGAGCATCTTGTTTCCATTGATCATCCTTGAGATGTTTCTAAAACTTAATTGGTGTCCACCTGTCTATATAAGGTCCCACAGTTGACAGTGCATGTCAGAGCAAAAACCAAGCCATGAGGTAGAAAGGATTGTCCATAGAGCTCCGAGACAGGATTGTGTTAAGGCACAGATCTGGGGAAGGGTAACAAAACATTTCTACAGCATTGGTTCTCAAGAACACAGTGGCCTCCATCATTCTTAAATGAAAGCAGGTTGGAACCACTAAGACTCTTCCTAGAGCTGGCCGCCTGGCCAAACTGAGCAAACTGGGGAGAACCATCTCTGCGGCACACCATCAATCAGACCTTTATGGTAGAGGCACATGACAGGCCGCTTGGAGTTTGTCAAAAGGCACCTAAAGACTCTCAGACCATGAGAAACAAGATTCTCTGGTCTGATGGAACCAAGATTGAACTCTTTGGCCTGAATGACAAGCATCACGTCTGGAGGAAACCTGGTATGGTGGAGACAGCATCATGCTTTGGGGATGTTTTTCAGCGGCAGGGACTGGAAGACTAGTCAGGATCGAAGGAAAGATGAAGGGAGCAAAGTACAGAGAGATCCTTGATTAAAACCTGCTCCAGAGCATTAAGGACCTCAGACTGGGGCAAAAGTTTACCTTCCAACAGGACAACGACCCTAAGCACACAGCTAAGACAACGCAGGAGTGAATTCACTGAATGTCCTTGAGTGGCCCAGCCAGAGCCTAGACTTGAACCCGATCTAACATCTCTGAAGAGACTTGAAAATAGCTGTGCAGCAACGCTCCCCATCTAACCTGACAGAGCTTGAGAGGATCTGCAGAGAAGAATGGGAGAAACTCCGCAAACAGAGGTGTGCCAAGCTTGTAGTGTCATACCCAAGAAGACTCGAGGTTGTAATCGCTGCCAAAGGTTCTTCAACAAAGTACTGAGTAAAGGGTCTGAATACTCATGTAAATGTTATATTTAAATATATATATAAATATAAATATATATATATACACACACATTTGCAAAAATGTCTGAAAAACTGTTTTTGGTTTGTCATTATGGGGTATTGTGTGTATACTGATAAGAGAAATTTAAAAAAAAAATCAATTTTAGAATAAGGCTGTAACGTCACAAAATGTGGAAAAGGTCAAGGGGTCTGATTATTTTCCGAATGCACTGTACATATGGTTGACTACTACTTAGTATTGCAGCAAATAATGTTGTCCATGTAGACAAAAACATGTGCGCAAAAGTGGTAGCCACCACTGTACATAGCTACAAAGCAACTAATCTGTTCTGAGGTTGTATAATTATTCCACTAGTAGTTGCTGTGGTATATAAGGCCATTGGCAATGGTAAGTGTGACACTTGTACAGTACATACAGCCCTACACCAATATTGCATATTTTATTGTAGACAGTCAATGTCCCTATCTGTACCTCCCTCCAACCACATGTTGCGTTGTGCTTTGGCCAGGAACTTTATCTTATTACTGGTCCCAGTGTTTCCATTTTGGGGAATTAGGCTATTGCGCGCAGGGCTCCGTATTGCTAGCGGGATGGTTGGGGTTCAGGGAAAGCACAGATGGACACCACTGACTGGACTGGGGGGGGGGCTGGAGCGTGACCCACCACGCTGTCGTGTAATTAAGAGGTTAGGAGGGCCGACCGTGTTCTCATATCAGAGGGGGATTGGTTGGATAGGCCATGGCGTGCGGCATAGACACCACGGCAACAAGATTGGCTCGCTCAGTTATTATCTTACAAAACAACCAGGCACCAATACCTGTTTAGATGGCGTGACAAAATAATGGTTCAGATGTGCGCCTGTATTCTTTTTCTCAGTAGGACTAAAGCTGTTTTTGGAATAGCAGTTTACAGAGTGATAGAGGTATGATTTAGGACAAATCCACAGAACAGAATGATGCAGAGACTCAGACCTTTCTCTTTTAAAACGTACAGTACCAGTCAAACGTTGGACACACCCACTCATTCAAGAGTTTTTCCTTATTTAAAAAAAAGTATTTTACACATTGAAGAATAATAGTGAAGACATCTAAACAATTAAATATTATGTAGTAACAAAAAAAAGAAACTTCAAGACTGTTGTAAAAATTATTCCAGGTGAAGCTGGTTGAGAGAATGCCAAGAGTGTGCAAAGCTGTCATCAAGGCAACGGGTGGCTGCTTTGAAGAATCTCAAATATAAAATATATGTTGATTTGTTTAACACTTTATTGGTTACTACATGATTCCATATGTGTTATTTCATAGCTTTGATGTCTTCACTATTGTTCTACAATGTAGAAAATAGTAAAAATAAAGAAAAACCCTGGAATGAGAAGGTGTGTCCAAACTTTTGACTGGTACTGTATGTCAAACAAAAACCAATGATTGCAAAGTTAAACAAACCATACAACTCTATGTAAAAGGACTACAACTTCCACAAAACAAGTTAACTTGAAAAACTGTGCAGATGCAAAGTTTTGTAACAGAATGACAGTTTGTGCCGTTCATGCTGTCATTCTGAATAGAGTTGTATGGTTTGTTTAACTTCGCAATCATTGTTTTTGTTTGGAATACATTTTAAAGTAAACATATTTTGGGCTATAATTTTTATTTGTCGGGAAAGATGTGTCAGTGTTTCTATGTTACAGAAGTGTTCCAAAACATGATGGCTATAGCCAATAAATCTATGTAGCTTCAAATTACAACTTACCCTACATTTACCATAATGTTGTCATCTAGGCTTTAGAAGAGAAAATCTACATTCTGGACTTTGAGGTTTATCAACTGAAAGCCTGGATGAAACCATAAGTGAGTGAATATAGGAGCCGGGTTGAACCAAGCCAAAGGCACGTCTAGTCTGGGTTGAACCAAACCAAAAGGCACGTCTAGTGTCTTCTCGGATGAGACTTAGCCCAGTTTGAGCCTGGGGTCGTGGCAGGGCCTCAGTCATTATTATTAAATGAGCAGAATGGATTTGTGGTAATGGAAACCCAATGGCTCCAGACAGACATGGAACCGGGGTTACGAGCCCAGCGAATGACACTGATAACCGGACCGCTCAACTGTACCTAGAGTGATGGGCCATTCAACGAGCTCCATTCAGGTTGATTCATCGTGCCTGCCGCCACCACACCACTTCCGGGGACAACAAACAAACAGATCTATTTGATGAGTTCGGATTTGAGTTTTCAGGGTCACTTTTAGAAACCACTTTATACTTTATGGTTGCACTAATGCACTTACACTTTTATGAGCGGATTAGGATCAATGCTAGCCTACTTGTGCATAGGCATACTGATGAATGTATTTAGGCTACAGTTGTTTGCAAGGCTCATACAAGGGGCTATGACTCAAAGCATAATCAAATCGAATTGTCTTGGTCACATACACATATTTTAGCAGATGTTATTGCGGATGTAGCGAAATTCTTGAGGGTGTGTTCGACAACACAATGCCCAATGTTGGGGCAAAAACGGTTTCTGAATCTGAAATGTAGGACATTAGCCTCTACATTGGTAGATCATAGATAGTGTTATTCAAGGCTTTTCTGCCATTGAAATCCTTGGGTGGGCCGCCTGTTTTATCAGGTCGCTTTAGTCCAGAAAGTGTCCATTGGAATGGAAAAACACTTTATACAGAACAATGTAAAGTATCTGGAAAAGATAATGGACCTATATGTTTTTTTTATTGTAGAATCTTTGAGAACTAACTGACTGACTGTATAAAAGATACAGTCAGCGAGAATAAAACATTATTATATATTTTTGCAGTATATTTAATGATTATGTTTAAGCTAAAGAACACAGTATTAGCCATGGCAAAATGCATAGAATTTCAGGAAATTTGTTTTAAAACTGCAACAAAAAAAGGACAAATATTACTGTACAACACTGGACTGAAAAGATACAGAAACCCTGTATTACCGTATACAATACAAGGAATGTAACGAAAGGAATTGAATTACTACTCAATAACAAATATTACATCATGCCAAGAGCAAGACATAGGACAATAAAACATAATGTAGCCTATTTCAGACCAGAATCTGGTCTGGTTTCTTTTTCACATACTGGCAATATATTGCTAATCAAATTGCAATGCTAGGCTATGTGGAGAGATATCAATATCAGAGAGCAATCTATTGAAGAGCGTACTATCACTTTTGTATTCATAATTTACCAATAGTATTGGGGCCTACAAGATGTATGTTGACGTGCAGAAAAACATTTGGCTATCTACTTTCCATCTGAGATAAACACATATATTTTTAGCCTACATGCCACATATTCAACACATATCCCATCATGCAGTGAAAATGGGTTTTAGAGGTAGGATAAAAAGTGCTCCAATACAAAGATTTGCTCCAAACCCTTTAGAAACCATGAGTCGGAATGCTGCTGCCCTGCCTCTCCATTTCCTCCCTCTCTTAGCCCTGTTTTTGTCTCTTTACTAAATTGAATCAACTTGGTCGGGTCTACATATCATACAGTGCCTTGCGAAAGTATTCAGCCCCCTTGAACTTTGCGACCTTTTGCCACATTTCAGGCTTCAAACATAAAGATATAAAACTGTATTTTTTTGTGAAGAATCAACAACAAGTGGGACACAATCATGAAGTGGAACGACATTTATTGGATATTTCAAACTTTTTAAACAAATCAAAAACTGAAAAATTGGGCGTGCAAAATTATTCAGCCCCCTTAAGTTAATACTTTGTAGCGCCACCTTTTGCTGCGATTACAGCTGTAAGTCGCTTGGGGTATGTCTCTATCAGTTTTGCACATCGAGAGACTGAAATTCTTTCCCATTCCTCCTTGCAAAACAGCTCGAGCTCAGTGAGGTTGGATGGAGAGCATTTGTGAACAGCAGTTTTCAGTTCTTTCCACAGATTCTCGATTGGATTCAGGTCTGGACTTTGACTTGGCCATTCTAACACCTGGATATGTTTATTTTTGAACAATTCCATTGTAGATTTTGCTTTATGTTTTGGATCATTGTCTTGTTGGAAGACAAATCTTCGTCCCAGTCTCAGGTCTTTTGCAGACTCCATCAGGTTTTCTTCCAGAATGGTCCTGTATTTGGCTCCATCCATCTTCCCATCAATTTTAACCATCTTCCCTGTCCCTGCTGAAGAAAAGCAGGCCCAAACCATGATGCTGCCACCACCATGTTTGACAGTGGGGATGGTGTGTTCAGGGTGATGAGCTGTGTTGCTTTTACGCCAAACATAACGTTTTGCATTGTTGCCAAAAAGTTCAATTTTGGTTTCACCTTATTCCACATGTTTGGTGTGTCTCCCAGGTGGCTTGTGGCAAACTTTAAACGACACTTTTTATGGATATCTTTAAGAAATGGCTTTCTTCTTGCCACTCTTCCATAAAGGCCAGATTTGTGCAATATACGACTGATTGTTGTCCTATGGACAGAGTCTCCCACCTCAGCTGTAGATCTCTGCAGTTCATCCAGAGTGATCATGGGCCTCTTGGCTGCATCTCTGATCAGTCTTCTCCTTCTATGAGCTGAAAGTTTAGAGGGACGGCCAGGTCTTGGTAGATTTGCAGTGGTCTGATACTCCTTCCATTTCAATATTATCGCTTGCACAGTGCTCCTTGGGATGTTTAAAGCTTGGGAAATCTTTTTGTATCCAAATCCGGCTTTAAACTTCTTCACAACAGTATCTTGGACCTGCCTGGTGTGTTCCTTGTTCTTCATGATGCTCTCTGCGCTTTTAACGGACCTCTGAGACTATCACAGTGCAGGTGCATTTATATGGAGACTTGATTACACACAGGTGGATTGTATTTATCATCATTAGTCATTTAGGTCAACATTGGATCATTCAGAGATCCTCACTGAACTTCTGGAGAGAGTTTGCTGCACTGAAAGTAAAGGGGCTGAATAATTTTGCACGCCCAATTTTTCAGTTTTTGATTTGTTAAAAAAGTTTGAAATATCCAATAAATGTCATTCCACTTCATGATTGTGTCCCACTTGTTGTTGATTCTTCACAAAAAAATACAGTTTTATATCTTTATGTTTGAAGCCTGGATTGTGGCAAAAGGTCGCAAAGTTCAAGGGGGCCGAATACTTTCGCAAGGCACTGTATATTCCTTAGCGGAAATACTAAAACATATCCCGTTCTACAAGCTAATACCAGGAGAGGCAGAAATACGGATGCTTTAATCCGCCTGATCAGAGCACACAAAAGAGAGCGTTGCCCGCAGTCAACCATTAGCCACATATTCACTCCTAAGCCCTGTGGTCAAACCTGGAGGCTGCCCTGATGCTGCCTGACAGAAATGACAAAAAGCCCCCACCACCATATTGCTCATTCTCCATCACAGGCACTCTAATCTGTGGTGCCGTGGTGAGGGCAATATTC
Source organism: Oncorhynchus tshawytscha (assembly GCF_018296145.1). Taxonomy (NCBI): domain Eukaryota; kingdom Metazoa; phylum Chordata; class Actinopteri; order Salmoniformes; family Salmonidae; genus Oncorhynchus; species Oncorhynchus tshawytscha. The sequence goes on along the minus strand of NC_056437.1, from coordinate 41,462,241 downwards.
ACCGCGGCACAACTCTTCACATACACTAGGCTACATTTTTAGATGGTTGTACTATTTTCGGTCATGGAGGTTCACTCCAATTGTGTTAGTAATTGTCAGCACATCGTTAAACTGACCACCGACCAGGGTAATATGTGTCCATTTGTCATTGAACCTCCAGGTCATTCCCCAACAGGTCCCTATCAAAGGACTGAGAAGGTCAGCATTTGTGAGCATCTGTTTGCTTGTACCTAGCAAACGCACCTCATATCGTCTGGTTGTCTGACTTGGGTCGGTGTCTGTGCAATGGATCTGTGACAATGGACCACTGATGTGCTGGTGATAAAAATTGTGATGCACATGACCCCTAGATCTCTGCTGTCTGTCTGGTCACTGATGTAACAGGAGAGCAGGGGGCCTCTTATGATATATGACAACAACATGCTACCGTGACAGTGAGTGCATGTTGGTGGCAGTGGTGGGATAGAACAGCATCTCCCATCTGCATTTGTTTTTTTTGTTGCTATGTCAAGCGAAGGCTAGACCCCCACTGAGCCCGGGGCCCATTATTTCTGCACAGCTCAGGCCTCTTGGACTAATCCTCTCATTTAGGAGGTCACTGCTGATCATTATACAGTAGGGTACCATTACATCATCCACTCCAGCATCACATCATCCCACAGCATAAATACATGCCTCCAGGGAATGCTTTGCATTAGCCTCCCTCTTTCCCTCACTCCCCTTCTCTCTCTTTCCCTTTCCCTCTAGCATGCTTCTCTCTCCCTTACTCTATTTCTCTCCCACCTTTTATCCATACCTCCCTCTCTTTCTCATCCTCTCATATTTCTCAGTGTGTCCAGAGCAGCGTATAATTGAATCTGCAGAGATTGTATGAGCAGGAACAAGTGATGCAGCCAGCTAGTATTCCTGTAGAGGATAAACAGTCAAATAATGTAGGGGGGGGGGATCACTATGCACGGTCTCTGACAAGGCAAAAGAGAAACACAGGGGATGCAGAATACACAGCCGTCGCTACTCCCACTGCACTTTGACAAAGACAGGGTCCACTCTTCTCCCACTGCACTTTGACAAAGACAGGGTCCACTCTTCTCCCACTGCACTTTGACAAAGACAGGGTCCACTCTTCTCCCACTGCACTTTGACAAAGACAGGGTCCACTCTTCTCCCACTGCACTTTGACAAAGACAGGGTCCACTCTTCTCCCACTGCACTTTGACAAAGACAGGGTCCACTCTTCTCCCACTGCACTTTGACAAAGACAGGGTCCACTCTTCTCCCACTGCACTTTGACAAAGACAGGGTCCACTCTTCTCCCACTGCACTTTGACAAAGACAGGGTCCACTCTTCTCCCACTGCACTGATTGTTGTTTTCCCCCCCTAAAGCTCCCATTCTGCCTACATTGAGTTGTGGTAAAAAATAAATCCTTGAATGTCTGGTGTCAAGCCCATGTTGACGGCCCCATCACGTATTTCCCATTGCCTTGGGAAGTACCCATTCCCTTTTTAATCGCATTTATCTGGCGACGGAGGAAAAGCTTGGTTCACAGGCGAACCGCGGGATCCTCGCTTGATTGATCTGTAAACAATTGTGACTATATTTTCACAGACTGTGGTTTAATTTCCAGATAAAACCTGCTCATTAGCAGGGAGTGGCAAGGGGCATCCCTTCCATTCCTCAAATCACTGTCGCAGATGGGACAGCAGACAGCAGACTAATTCTATCGCATCAAAATAACCGCCTCTTGTAGCTTCTAACGCTTATAGTATAACAATTCATCACTCTGCTGAATTCATGAATGTGTAAACCAGAGTCAACTAAAAAAGGCAATATTATTATATCTTACCCCATTGAGTTGACATAGGCAAATACTGGCCATAATACTTAATAAACACCAATTACCTCCAGAAATGGATAGGGGGAAAGAGCAGATGTTTCAACCAATTACAGAGCTCCTTACTCAAAGGGTGGCGGGGAATGATATTTCCTTTTTATGCCACTCTCTAAAAGAGAAGGCATTGTGATGTCACAGGCACAACAACATCCCTTCTATCTTCATGCCAGGGATGAAAGCCCCACCGTTCTTTGAGTAAATCCCAGAAGACATAACATGTATCAGTAACATGTCTATCCTTGAGGACGTCTGAGGGGACTACACAAAATACTCCCGTAGGCTTTGAGTCTCTCTCTCTCTCTCTATGTGTGTCTCTTTTCCCTTCTCAAAGGTCCTTCCTTGCCAGTTAGATAACACACACACAGAGAGAGAGAGAGAGAGAGAGAGAGAGAGAGAGAGAGAGAGAGAGAGAGAGAGAGAGAGAGAGAGAGAGAAAAGTGAGGGAGAGGGTCGCCGCAGTGCGCGTCATTGTCGACGGGCTGAAAATGGGGCAGCTGCTGTTGAATGAGTTGTCATTCATCACACGCCCAGGCTGTCTTCACCTCCCCCCTCCGCGCGGCACACAGGGCTAAACACATTTACCTCAGAGGATTGGCTGCACTTGGTGGTGGCAGTAATTGTCCCGACCCAGGGAATGAGGGAGGGGTAAAAACAAAAACCATTCAGGTTCTGCAGAAGATATACGCAAACTCTTCCCTTTTACTTGGTGCAAACCTCAGGACCAAAACTTCTACTGTAGTTGTTTGGGGTTGCAGCAGCCATAGAACTCGAATTAGATCGATTCTAATTCGATGGCGGCAGCTACTACGCTGTCATAGCACATACTTTGAGAGGAACAAAGAGCGGAGAACAACGAACAAATGAATTGTCAGCTGTTATTCTACGTGCCCCTCCGTTTAAATGAAGCTACTGACATTCAGGTACAAATCGGTTACGGGGAAAAGGTTACCCGGCGTATTGCAGATATTCCATCACAGAGGCCATCAAATGACATTCTAAATCTCTCCTCACCCAATGAGCAGTGAATCGGTGGTACTATGCGGATATAGCCTGGCCTAACATCATATTAGAAGTGTAGGACAGTAAAATAAGTGGGACATTGCACACTCTCCTGACTCTTAGAAGTTCTAGGAATTTTGCAGAGGTGTTAACCAACAGTCCTTAGCACTTTGCGCTACACTGTGATGAAGCGTTTGTGTGTATGTGCGTGTGCCATTACTGGCAAAATTGCTTATTTTCTGCATACTGATCAGTGCTTCCCCGCATGCCATTACACAGTGCAGATTCTTCCCCCAAAAAACCACAACAATCCCCAGGACATTTTGGCCTGAAATGAAACTCTAAGGGAGCACTCCATTTTCAAATGGGCATGGCGAAGAAGAACGGCATGACTTCGCTTCAAAATGATCAACCGGCAACTGGGAGAGGTTCTCAGAGGAGAGGCAACAAGTGCAATTCTTTGGACCTCTCTTGAGACAAAATAAGACACGAGACAGTAGTGGCTCCTTGACGATGGGCCAAAGCTTTGTCCTCTCTTTGGCGTAATTATTCATCCTTAATGTTGACATTTTGCTGCCCAAAACCCCAAAGCGAATAAAAATAGCAGTTTGTTTTGAACCACTGAACTTAATGTATAATGTAACTAGATCAGAAAACATCAAATCAGAGAGAGTATGAAGGAAGTACCTAGGAAATATCCATGCTGCATATGACCAATGGCATAGCTACAAATTACTTGGTCATGCATTATTACCACAACACAGAGTCCACAAAACTAGCCGAACCAACAGAATAAGGTTAGCTTTGGAGCTTGAGGAGAACAACTAGAGTGTCATGGACAACATTATATTATATTTTGAAGTGGAGCTGCCAACTATAGGCTAGTGGAAACAAGAGAAGATGTGTTCATCACGACAGCTCTGGAACAAGATGCGGAACCCTCGATGCCGAGCAATATTGTGAGGCAAACTACCGTGAGAGGATTCGTCTCCTGCCACCCATTTCGTGGCCAAATGTGGTTCTTGTTCCCCAACACAATGACACGGACTGTCGCTACTCCATTTAGACGTCATCCAAAAGACAAGACTAGCTTTCACAGCTGCCACCAATCAAGGCTGTCCACACTGCCACCACTGTACACCTGCCATTCTGGCATATTATGCTCTGGCATAATTCAATTTACCACTCAATCCCATTTTCAGCATCTGTCAGACTTCCACCAGTGGAAGGCAGTGACTTCAAAAAGATTAGGGAATTGTGGTAGATGCGAGGTAGGGAGGGGTGGGAGTAAATAAAATAACGAAGGAAAGACCGAATACGGGAGAGAAAAGGAAGAAAATACATACCATTATGATGTGATGTCTCAATTGAAAGGAGTCATCGGTATCATTTGAAAATGGATTAGAGGGTAAAGTCACTATCAAACAAATAGCTTTAGATTCAATGCCCTACTTACAAAGGTATTAAGATTTGAGGGAGTGATAAAACTGCATGGGGATGGGGGAGGCTCTTAGAAACGGGTTCTAGCGCTGGAGTTGAGCGCCAAAATCAGAAGAGGGACTTTTGGAGGATTTCTGTGGCCATTGCAATGAGCCGTATGGATTTTTCTTTCTTTCCCTCTCTCCTCCAGTTAAGAAGCAAAGAGAGTTATTTGGATTTCTGAAGGAAGCTTTGAGAGTAGTACAATGTAGCCCATTGAAGGACGAGAGCGAGGAGTGTTTGGTGTTTGACAAGGCTAGCCTAAGTCTAGATTGTTTAGCCTAAGATCATATGAACCACCCTGAAGAGTGGTTTCCTCTGTTCTTTGTCTGGTCTGTATGCTTCCAATATGAAGTGAAACTCCACCACCACACACCTTTTTCCTAGTATCATAGTTACACAGGTCAATTAAACTCCTGGACACTTGTCCTGGAAAGGTAATCTCAATATGATGGACATATATGTTCTGCTCAGACACAGAGCCAGATGACTGTACATGATGGTAGGTAAAATGAAATCTACAGGGAATTCCATCATTCTCCAAGCTTCAGTCACACTACAAATCAGGAATACACATTGCCGTGAGGCAGTTGACATATTACAACTAAATACACTACACTACAAAAGTATGTGGATACCTGTTCATCAAACATCTTATTCCAAAATCATAGGCAGTAATATGGAGTTGGTCCCCCCTTTGCTGCTATAACAGCCTCCACACTTCTGGGTAGGCTTTCCACTAGATCTTGTAATATTGCTGCAGGGACTTGCTCCCATTCAGCCACAAGAGCATTAATGAGGTTGGGCACTGATGTTGGGCGATTTGGCCTGGCTCACAGTCGGCGTTCCAATTCAGCCCAAAGGTGTTCGATGGGTTAGAAGTCAGGGCTTTGTGCAGGCCAGTCAAGTTTTTCCACACCGTTTTTGCATGGACCTTGCTTTGTGCACAGGGGCATTGTCATGCTGAAACAGGAAAGGGCCTTCCCCAAACTGCTGCCACAATGTTGGAAGCACAAAATCATCTAGAATGTCATCTTATGCTGTAGTGTTAAGATTTCTCTTCACTGGAACTAAGTGGTTTAGCCCCAGACCATTATTCCTCCTCCACCAAACTTTACAGTTGGCACTATGCATTGGGGCAGGTAGCGTTCTACTGGCATCTGCCAAACCCAGATTCGTCCGACGGACTACCAGATGGTGAAGCGTGATTTATCACTCCAGAGAACGCGTTTCCACTCCACCAGAGTCCAATGGAGGTGAGCTTTACACCACACTTGGCATTGCGTAGAGTGATCTTAGGCTTTACGCATTTCATGCTTCAGCACCTGATGATCCCATTCTGTGAGCTTGTGTGGCCTACCACTTCGCAGCTGAGCAGTTGTTGCTCATATATGTTTCCACTTCACAATAACAGCCCTTACAGTTGACAGGGGCAGCTCTAGCAGGGCAGAAATTTGATGAACTGACTTGTTGGCAAGGTGGCATCCTATGTCACAGAGCTCTTCAGTATGACCATTCTCCTGCCAATGTGTGTCTATGGAGATTGCATGGCTGTGTGCTCGATTTTAACTGGTTGAAATGATGGTTAGACTACCCTAGATTTGATATCAAATCTAACTCATTTTAAGGTGATTCCTTGCATTGGGTAGGAAAGAAAATGATCAATATCTTGTATTTTTACTCTAAAATCACACCATATAAGCTACCTTTTAATCGAGTAATCAACACTGCGGTGAAGTATGTGTATGTGTGCACGTGTAAGTGTATGTGTGTAAGTGTATATGCCATTTCTCACAAAACGGCAGATTTACTGCATACTGCTAGGTCGGCCTAAGTGTTTCCCCGTATTCCATTACACAGTGCAGATTCCTCCCGAAAAACTACAAGCCCCGGGACATTTTGGCCTGAAATTAAACTCTAAGGGAGCAGTCCATTTTTTTAACATGGAGAAGCAGCACGGCAGTGATGTGCTAATCCACACTGATACAGTGGGATTAGGATAGGTTTAGCAGTGGAAATCAGTGCTCAGACAAGCCAATCAATGACTTTGATTACTATCAAACTGGTGGCACTAGGGCACTTGGTCATTGACAGCAAATCGACTCCTAAATGATTTAATCGTTCATTTTGATTTATCACAAAGATGTAGTATGGAGTCCTTCACAAAACAGGTCATCACTCAATGTGAATGGGTCAAGAAATAATTCCACATCCAATAGAAAACTAATTGTGTCAACATCAGACACACTTACTGCCTTTTGAGTATTCCCCTTATCGCCTAGCGATTTCTCCACCTATGAAATTGGCATTATCAAAGCACCATTCTGGTATTGAGAAAGGCTGTGACCCCGGTCTGTCATTCACAAAGAGCTCTGAGGGGTTTATTTTTCTGGTTCTTTCCGTGTACTTCCAATTTTTGATCCTCTGCTGACACCTTTGTTTCCCCAGCCAGCCAATCGGATGACAGCCTCCCTGGGTAGTACCATCCATCAGGCTTGACACCAATCACAGAAAAGCACAGCAAACACTGCTTCCTCCAATTTGGATATTATTTCAATGTATTTTTGTGGGGCTCAATCAGACCTGTCACAAACACCTGCTTCCTACTGTCCCGAGCGTGTAAAAAGGAACAGGGGTTTATAAAGGGTGCTCAAATTTCTAATCTTCACCCACTATTTTTTATCTTTATCCTCCCCGCCCTTCCACCTCTTCTTGAAATAGACATGATGCACGCACGAGCACACACACAACCCTCTAACCCCCCCACATACACACATACACACAGCAATCCCTTTCCACGGATATCACAGCTATCAATCAGCCATGGCTTGAGGCTAGAGAAAGAGAGGCTCTTGTGAAGGATACATCTGCTCCATCCCCAGCTCAATTTGTTTGGCATCCCAGGAAA